>NC_090653.1:298148416-298263416 GCF_040937935.1 Hyperolius riggenbachi | reverse complement strand
GAACTAGCTGGCAGCGGGGGACCAGAGGATTATTGAGTGGCTGCGAGGGCACAGGACTGCTGCAGGGGGCTGGTAGAAGCCCCAGGTGAGTAAAACTCTCTTTAGAGAACCCGACGTGGGAATTTATTATGTTAGTGGGGCACAGAGGCTGGTTATGCACAGTAACACCAGCCTCTGTTGCCCAATGGTGTGCCTCCATGTCCCCCCTGCGCGCCGCTATCCCCTCCGCAGTGCTGGCGACACGCAGCGCGTCGCCAGCACAATGTTTACCTATGCGCTGTCTGTCAGCGCCGCTCCCCCGCCTCCACTGCATCGGCGCTACCCGCACACGTCACTTCCCTCCTATCAGCGGGAGGGAAGTGACACGGGCGGGTAGCGCCGATACAGAGGAGGCGGGGGAGCGGCGCTAACAGACAGGCGAGAGGTAAACATTGTGCTGGCGACACGCTGTGTGTCGCTAGCACTGCGGGGGGTATAGCGGCGCGCAGGGGGGACATGGAGGCACACCATGGGGCAACAGAGGCTGGTCTTAGTGTGCACAACCAGCCTCTGTGCCCCACTAACATAATTAAATCCCACTTCGGGTTCTCTTTAAGTGTCCCTTTAACCATATGTCTGCTTCCATGAATCAGGAAGGAGAAACATTGCAGATTTATTTGTATCAGCTGTAACTGAGGGCAGGTGCACACCAAGAGCGGTTCTGAGCGTTTTTAAAAATGCTTGCGGTTTGAAAACCCCTTGGCTAATGTATTTCAAAGGGACGGAGCACACCAGAGCGATTCCTTTTTTACTCAATGTGAAGTATAGGAAAGTGGAAAACCGCTCTGAAAATCACTAGATCAGAGCGATTTTTCCAGGAGTTTTTGTTACAGCTGTTCAGTTACAGCTTTACTGTAACAAAAAATATAATATACTTCACAAAAACGCTCCAAAAATGCTAGGCATGTGTAGAAAATCGCTCAAAAAAAACGCTAGCGTTTTTTGGTGTGCACTGGGCCAAAGAAAGGTTTTTCTGTAAAGTTTATTATGCTGTTGCTTGTCTTTTAGAGCAGAGAGGGCATTCTGAGTTTAGGTCCGCTTTATGGTCGGGCACCGTTCGCACGTTTATCATTACCTTACGACCTTCCGCAGTTCCAAGCTGCCAACAGGTGCACTTTACATGCTAATCCCCACCGCTCTTTCAACCGCTTCGCAATTAGCGGTCCGGCCCGGAGAACTCGCTGGCCTCCGCCGGCTACAGAGGGCGAGATTTAATTACACGGTCTCAAGCATGAAAGCGTGGCTGATGGAGGCAATGAGCGGGCCGATAAGAAGCGCCGCCAATGAATAATTGAGCGCCCTGTTGCTGAACGCTTCAGAAAGAGGCGAGCGACTCAAAGACCGGCGCTGCTAATCCGCCTGTCAGGAACGCTTGAGAAGGACGCAACTCAAACGGGAAATTCCTAGAAGGACAACCCCTCAAAAACGAAGAAAACTAAAAATGGGGCCACAGGGAGAGGAAGCGAGAGACAGCGCAGAATACGGGCGTCTCTGAGCGCTAAGAACAGGCGCAGATTCCGGGAGGAAGTCGGATTTCTTCATACGTGAGACTTCCGCTTTGTAGAGTGAAAAAAATCCCCCCAGATCTTCATAAGCTGCGAAAATTCCTGAGCCCAAATCCCACCGGAGTATTCTGCACAGAGTAGTGAAGCTATTGGCCTCAATTCGCTAAAGGCAGTTTGATAAAATATTATAGGTCAGTAAATTATGGCATTCAGTGTTTTACACTTTTTTTTTTTTCAAATTCACTTAGATTTCCTGAGGACCCATTCACACTTGCTGATCGCAAAACGCTAGCGCTTTTGCTAGTGCTTTGCTATTGCGATTTTGCGCGATTAATGCGAAAAAATCGCCATTCACACTTGCCGATTTCTTTGCGATCGCGTTTAGCGCTTCTATAGCACTGAAAGGCGATCGCCGGGAAATCGCCTGAAAATGGTGCAGGCTACGCGTTTGCGTTTAGCGTTTGTGGGCGATTAGCGGCGATTAGCGCAAATCGCCCAAGTAAAAACGGGCCCATAGGGTTTTATTGCACTAGCACTTTTAAAAAGCGCTAGCATTTGAGCGTTTTTCCAATATTGCGGCAAAACGCTCAAGTGGGAATGGGCCCTGAATGCGGTAGAAGTTTGGTAATTTTTTCAATTCATTAAGCCCTGCTCAGAAAGTGTCACCAGCTGTGGAGCAGGTCAGCGATGAGGCAAGGAGCTCTGTCCAGTGCATACCCGGTATCCCTATAGATGTGCTGCAGCCACCAGGGGGAGCTCTTCTGTATAACAGTATACAGATCTGCACATCTAAAGGGATGCAGAAAAAACTCAAAAAATGTCTCCTTTCCCTGCTCTTCCTAGAGTGAAGTCCCGCCCTCCAGGGTGTTGGACCACATGGGGTGAGAAGCAGGGCTGTGTGGCTCTCCCTATTGCTTGCCTGGCTCCCCCTATTGGTTCCTCAATATGTACATACATATACACATTTCCTAAAAAATTATAAAAATAATAGCGGTCTGAGTACATATATAAGTGAATAAATAGCATAACATGATTTAATTTGGCAGATTTCTCCATGCCCTAATAGTTGATTCTATGCTGTGCATATGCAAATGCATATTTATGCGCACGCACACACACACCAAAGAGAACACACTGCTGTTTCTCATATCTAAAGGTGCGTACACACATGCGACTATAGTCGTTCCCCGATCGTTTCAAACGACGATCGTTTAAAAAAAAGCAACCAACGATCATTAAGTCTAACGACGGACGAGCTAGATCGTTAAAAACGAACGATCTAGCTTGGCGGATTTTTCCCAACGACGATCGTTTGCAAAAGTAGCACATCGTTGGAAACGGTCGTTCGTACTAGGCTTGACATGCGCATTTCGCTATTTCTCCATGAAACTTCTCATTTTTATGCGCGAGCGCAATAGTTGCTTTATGTGATGTAACGTTCGTTCTAAGGATCAGATCGTTATACACACCTTTAAAAACTAACTTTACTCCGGTCGTTCTTTCATCAATTAAAAGTTCGTTCGTCGTTCTCAGCGAACGATCGTTGTCGCATGTGTGTACTTAGCATTAGACTAAACCATCAAGTTTGCCCTTAGATATGAGACACAGTAGTGTGTTCTCCTTGATGTGTGTGTGCGTGCGCATAAATATGCATTTGCATACGCACAGCATAGAATTAACTATTAGGGCATGGATAAATCTGCCAAATTAAATCATGTTATGCTATTTATTCATTTATATATGTACTCTGACCGCTATTATTTTAATAATTTTTTATGAAATGTGTATATGTATGTATATTGAGGAACTTTTCCTGCTGTTCTAGGCACTGTATTGGCCTGAGGAAGCGGGCTCAGACCCGTGAAACGCGTTGCCTGTGCTCAACTAAAAATCTTTTGTAAGATTTCGTCATTGAAGTAAGATACCTCATTTTTTTTTTTTTCGTTTTTAAACTGGTTTTAAAAGCTTTTATTCAAATCAGGGCGCCTCTTTCCCTTATTGTGCATAGTTATACCCCCGTACATGTTTGTCCGAGGGGTGGTGACAGAACACCCGTTTTACCACGGTTAATGTTTTGTCCATCCTTTTTCGTCTAAGAGAGCGGCTTCAACCAGGTCCGTCCAGGACCACCCCGAGTGGAGTCGGGTTTATGGTCTCCACCTGCTTCCTGTGGTCGGTTGCCCCTTGCAACCCTCCTTTGTGAGTAGCCCTTTCAATCAATTGATTTCTCCACACACCTACTATTGACATACTGCACTATTGGGCTCCCTTTTTGTCTCCTGTATTTTTTTCCATAGGGTGCCAAGACGCGTACGTTAAAAAAGGGCGCTGGGAAAAAAGGGCGCAGGGTTTTAAAAGATAATCATGAATAACGTTTAAAAAAAATTTGTGTTATATTTCGTTTAAAAATAATGTTTTATAAAGTTATAAATCATTAAATAATGTGTATAAAATCGGCAATTTTAAAAACGTTAATCTTCCCTGTTTAAAAATTGAAATTTATAATAACGTTTTATAAAACATTCATAAGAATTTTACTAAAGCTATACCTAACCCTACTCTCACACAGAACCCTCCCTGTACCTATCCCTAACCCCTAGACCCCCCTGTTGGTGCCTAACCCTAAGACCCCCCTATTGGTGCCTAAACCTAAGACCCCCCTGGTGGTGCCTAACCCTAAGACCCCCCTGGTGGTGCCTAACCCTAAGACCCTCCTGGTGGTGCCTAACCCTAAGACCCCCCTGGTGGTGCCTAAACCTAAGACCCCCCTGTGATAAGCATTAATAACGTTTTAAAAAAATATGGTGCGGTTTTTCGTTTAAAAATGTAAAAAGAAAAAAAAATATTGTACGGTTTTTCGTTTATAAGTAATGGTTTTTAAAAATATTGTACTGTTTTTCGTTTAAAAATAATGTTTAAAAAATTATAAATCATTAAATAATGTGTAATCATGAGAAACAGTTATAAAACATTAAAAGTCTCCGGGCGCCGCTTTTAAAACGTTATTTTTCTCCGGCGCCCTTTTTTCCTGTTGGGCGCCGATTAAACGATATTTATTATGGGAGTGAATGGCGGCGCCCTTTTTGTCCACCTGCCTCATGCGCCCAAATTTCCTGCTTCCGCCAAGACACCCCAACCACGAATGCTCCCTATTGGTTGTCTGTCAATGTTAACGCAGGGAGAGAGTGGGTTAACGGCTGGTCAGAGTTGGAGGTAAATACTGAACAATTTTGTTTACCGAATGCTTTAATCTTTGTGAAGTGCAATTTCTTGACATTTCTTGAGGTATTTACCAGACAAGTCTGCAATTTCCCTCACTAGTCGGTAATTTTGCTTTTCAGTGCGGTAATAGGTTTAGGCATTAGGTGATCGGTAAAATCAGGCGTTTCCTGCATTACCAAATGTGCTAATGCTTAGTGAATTGAGATCAATAATCTCTATGGGCTGGTGCACACCAAAACCCGCTAGCAGATCCGCAAAACGCTAGCAGATTTTTAAACGCTTTTTTTTATTTTTATGAGGCGGTTTGCTAGCGTTTTGCGGATTGCTGCTGCGGTTTTCAGTATAGTAGATTTCATATATTGTTACAGTAAAGCTGTTACTGAACAGCTTCTGTAACAAAAATGCCTGCAAAACCGCTCTGAACAGGCGTTTTTCAGAGCGGTTTGCGTTTTTCCTATACTTAACATTGGGGCAGAAACGCATCCGAAATCCAAAAAATGCCTCACCCAGGCATTTTTCGTTTCTGCAAAACGCCTGCCGCTCTGGTGTGCACCACCCCATTGAGATACATTGACCAAGCAGATCCGCAGCCGCAAGCGGATCTGAAAACGCGGAAAAAGCCGCTCGGTGTGCACCAGCCCTGAATGTGTATCCTCCCTGCATAGCCTGTTAGGTAGGGATAAGCAGGCAACATTTCAGCAGAAAATAAAGGTAATATGGGCAACATTTCACCTGCAAAAAAAAGAATTTACTCACCTGACAGAAATATCCTCTCCTGGTCGGCCTCGGGCGTACAGCTCCCCCGGACGATCGTGCTCCTGCAATCACCCGCGCTGAATTGAATAGCAGGGCTACGAGAAGATGGCGCCCGAAGCCCTGTACTGGAGATACAAATAGTCTCCAGTATAGGGCTTCGGGCGCCATCTTCCCGTAGCCCTGCTCTGTTTGCCGGAAGACTATGGAGGCTGGAGCAGGGCTGCGAGCTATGAACTGGTGCGGCGTCTATTAGACGCTGCGGCCAGCCCAGTGCGGACAACAGTGTGACGTCACGACGACATCATGGAGCCTCCGAGGCCCCTAAAAACATGAAGCCCCAAGCAGCTGCTCGGCCTGCTTGGTGCCTGGCGGCGCCCCTGCTCCTCCTCCGAGCACATCTCCAGCTCTCCCCAGCTGCTCCTCTCCCGCACATCTCCAGTTCACCCCAGCTGCTCCTCCCCCGCACACATCTCCAGCTCACCCAGCCGCTCCTGCCCCGCACACATCTCCAGCTCTCCCCAGCTGCTCCTCCCCCGCACACATCTCCAGCTCACCCAGCCGCTCCTGCCCCGCACACATCTCCAGCTCTCCCCAGCTGCTAATCCCCCCCCCCCCCGCACACATCTCCAGCTCTCCCCAGCTGCTCCTCCCCCGCACACATCTCCAGCTCACCCCAGCTGCTCCTCCCCCGCACATCTCCAGCTCTCCCCAGCTGCTCCTCCCCCGCACATCTCCAGCTCCCCCCAGCTGCTCCTCCCCCGCACATCTCCAGCTCTCCCCAGCCGCTCCTCCTTCGAACATATCTCCAGCTCTCCCCAGCTGCTCCTCCTCCGAGAATATCTCCAGCTCTCCCTAGCTGCTCCTCCCCCGCACACATCTCCAGCTCTCCCCAGCTGCTCCTCCCCCGCACATCTCCAGCTCTCCCTAGCTGCTCCTCCCCCACACACATCTCCAGCTCTCCCCAGCTGCTCCTCCCCCGAACATCTACAACTCTCCCCAGCTGCTCCTCCCCCACACACATCTCCAGCTCCCCAGCTGCTCCTCCCCCACGCACATCTCCAGCTCAGCCCAGCTGCTCCTCCCCCGCGCACATCTCCAGCTCAGCCCAGCTGCTCCTCCCCCGCGCACATCTCCAGCTCAGCCCAGCTGCTCCTCCCCCGCGCACATCTCCAGCTCCCCCCAGCTGCTTCTCCCCCGCACATCTCCAGCTCCCCCCAGCCGCTCCTCCCCCACACACATCTCCAGCTCCCCCCAGCCGCTCATCCCCCGCACATCTACAACTCTCCCCAGCTGCTCCTCCCCCACACACATCTCCAGCTCTCCCCAGCTGCTCCTCCCCCGCACATCTCCAGCTCCCCCCAGCTGCTCCTCCCCCGCACATCTCCAGCTCACCCCAGCTGCTCCTCCCCCGCACATCTCCAGCTCTCCCCAGCCGCTCCTCCTTCGAACATATCTCCAGCTCTCCCCAGCTGCTCCTCCTCCGAGAATATCTCCAGCTCTCCCTAGCTGCTCCTCCCCCGCACACATCTCCAGCTCTCCCCAGCTGCTCCTCCCCCGCACACATCTCCAGCTCTCCCCAGCTGCTCCTCCCCCGCACATCTCCAGCTCCCCCCAGCTGCTCCTCCCCCGCACACATCTCCAGCTCACCCAGCCGCTCCTGCCCCGCACACATCTCCAGCTCTCCCCAGCTGCTAATCCACCCCCCCCCCCGCACACATCTCCAGCTCTCCCCAGCTGCTCCTCCCCCGCACACATCTCCAGCTCACCCCAGCTGCTCCTCCCCCGCACATCTCCAGCTCTCCCCAGCTGCTCCTCCCCCGCACATCTCCAGCTCCCCCCAGCTGCTCCTCCCCCGCACATCTCCAGCTCACCCCAGCTGCTCCTCCCCCGCACATCTCCAGCTCTCCCCAGCCGCTCCTCCTTCGAACATATCTCCAGCTCTCCCCAGCTGCTCCTCCTCCGAGCATATCTCCAGCTCTCCCTAGCTGCTCCTCCCCCGCACACATCTCCAGCTCTCCCCAGCTGCTCCTCCCCCGCACATCTCCAGCTCCCCCCAGCTGCTTCTCCCCCGCACATCTCCAGCTCCCCCCAGCCGCTCCTCCCCCACACACATCTCCAGCTCCCCCCAGCCGCTCATCCCCCGCACATCTACAACTCTCCCCAGCTGCTCCTCCCCCACACACATCTCCAGCTCCCCCAGCTGCTCCTCCCCCGCACACATCTCCAGCTCACCCCAGCTGCTCCTCCCCCGCACATCTCCAGCTCTCCCCAGCTGCTCCTCCCCCGCACATCTCCAGCTCCCCCCAGCTGCTCCTCCCCCGCACATCTCCAGCTCCCCCCAGCTGCTCCTCCCCCGCACATCTTCAGCTCACCCCAGCTGCTCCTCCCCCGCACATCTCCAGCTCTCCCCAGCCGCTCCTCCTTCGAACATATCTCCAGCTCTCCCCAGCTGCTCCTCCTCCGAGCATATCTCCAGCTCTCCCTAGCTGCTCCTCCCCCGGCACACATCTCCAGCTCTCCCCAGCTGCTCCTCCCCCGCACATCTCCAGCTCTCCCTAGCTGCTCCTCCCCCACACACATCTCCAGCTCTCCCCAGCTGCTCCTCCCCCGCACATCTACAACTCTCCCCAGCTGCTCCTCCCCCACACACATCTCCAGCTCCCCATCTGCTCCTCCCCCACACACATCTCCAGCTCCCCCAGCTGCTCCTCCCCCGCGCACATCTCCAGCTCAGCCCAGCTGCTCCTCCCCCGCGCACATCTCCAGCTCCCCCCAGCTGCTTCTCCCCCGCACATCTCCAGCTCCCCCCAGCCGCTCCTCCTCCGAGCACATCTCCAGCTCTCCCCAGCCGCTCCTCCCCCGCACACATCTCCAGCTCCCCCCAGCTGCTCCTCCCCCGCACACATCTCCAGCTCTCCGCAGCTGCTCCTCCCCCGCACACATCTCCAGCTCCTCCCCCGCACATCTCCAGCTCTCCCCAGCTGCTCCTCCCCCGCACATCTCCAGCTCCCCCCAGCTGCTCTTCCCCCGCACACATCTCCAGCTCTCCCCAGCTGCTCCCCCCCCCCCCCCCGCACACATCTCCAGCTCTCCCCAGCTGCTCCTCCCCCGCACACATCTCCAGCTCCCCCATCTGCTCCTCCCCATGCACATCTCCAGCTCAGCCCAGCTGCTCCTCCCCCGCGCACATCTCCAGCTCCCCCCAGCTGCTCCTCCCCCGCACACATCTCCAGCTCTCCCCAGCTGCTCCCCCCCCCCCCCCGCACACATCTCCAGCTCCCCCAGCTGCTCCTCCCCCGCACACATCTCCAGCTCACCCCAGCTGCTCCTCCCCCGCACATCTCCAGCTCTCCCCAGCTGCTCCTCCCCCGCACATCTCCAGCTCCCCCCAGCTGCTCCTCCCCCGCACATCTCCAGCTCCCCCCAGCTGCTCCTCCCCCGCACATCTCCAGCTCACCCCAGCAGCTCCTCCCCCGCACATCTCCAGCTCTCCCCAGCCGCTCCTCCTTCGAACATATCTCCAGCTCTCCCCAGCTGCTCCTCCTCCGAGCATATCTCCAGCTCTCCCTAGCTGCTCCTCCCCCGCACACATCTCCAGCTCTCCCCAGCTGCTCCTCCCCCGCACATCTACAACTCTCCCCAGCTGCTCCTCCCCCACACACATCTCCAGCTCCCCCAGCTGCTCCTCCCCCACGCACCTCTCCAGCTCAGCCCAGCTGCTCCTCCCCCGCGCACATCTCCAGCTCAGCCCAGCTGCTCCTCCCCCGCGCACATCTCCAGCTCAGCCCAGCTGCTCCTCCCCCGCGCACATCTCCAGCTCCCCCCAGCTGCTTCTCCCCCGCACATCTCCAGCTCCCCCCAGCCGCTCCTCCCCCACACACATCTCCAGCTCACCCCAGCCGCTCCTCCCCCGCACACATCTCCAGCTCACCCCAGCTGCTCCTCCCCCGCACACATCTCCAGCTCTCCCCAGCTGCTCCTCCCCCGCACACATCTCCAGCTCCCACAGCTGCTCCTCCCCCACACACATCCCCAGCTGCTCCTCCCCCGCACATCTCCAGCTCACCCCAGCTGCTCCTCCTCCCCCGCACATCTCCAGCTCCCCCCAGCTGCTCCTCCCCCGCACACATCTCCAGCTCTCCCCAGCTGCTCCTCCCCCGCACATCTACAACTCTCCCCAGCTGCTCCTCCCCCACACACATCTCCAGCTCCCCCATCTGCTCCTCCCCCATGCACATCTCCAGCTCAGCCCAGCTGCTCCTCCCCCGCGCACATCTCCAGCTCAGCCCAGCTGCTCCTCCCCCCCGCACATCTCCAGCTCCCCCCAGCTGCTTCTCCCCCGCACATCTCCAGCTCCCCCCAGCCGCTCCTCCTCCACACACATCTCCAGCTTCCTCCAGCCGCTCCTCCCCCGCACACATCTCCAGCTCCCCCCAGCTGCTCCTCCCCCGCACACATCTCCAGCTCTCCCCAGCTGCTCCCCCCCCCCCCGCACACATCTCCAGCTCTCCCCATCTGCTCCTCCCCCGCACACATCTCCAGCTCACCCCAGCTGCTCCTCCCCCGCACATCTCCAGCTCTCCCCAGCCGCTCATCCCCCGCACATCTACAACTCTCCCCAGCTGCTCCTCCCCCACACACATCTCCAGCTCCCCCAGCTGCTCCTCCCCCGCACACATCTCCAGCTCACCCCAGCTGCTCCTCCCCCGCACATCTCCAGCTCTCCCCAGCTGCTCCTCCCCCGCACATCTCCAGCTCCCCCCAGCTGCTCCTCCCCCGCACATCTCCAGCTCCCCCCAGCTGCTCCTCCCCCGCACATCTCCAGCTCACCCCAGCTGCTCCTCCCCGCACATCTCCAGCTCTCCCCAGCCGCTCCTCCTTCGAACATATCTCCAGCTCTCCCCAGCTGCTCCTCCTCCGAGCATATCTCCAGCTCTCCCTAGCTGCTCCTCCCCCGCACACATCTCCAGCTCTCCCCAGCTGCTCCTCCCCCGCACATCTCCAGCTCTCCCTAGCTGCTCCTCCCCCACACACATCTCCAGCTCTCCCCAGCTGCTCCTCCCCCGCACATCTACAACTCTCCCCAGCTGCTCCTCCCCCACACACATCTCCAGCTCCCCCATCTGCTCCTCCCCCATGCACATCTCCAGCTCAGCCCAGCTGCTTCTCCCCCGCGCACATCTCCAGCTCCCCCCAGGCGCTCCTCCTCCACACACATCTCCAGCTCCCCCCAGCCGCTCCTCCCCCGCACACATCTCCAGCTCCCCCCAGCTGCTCCTCCCCCGCACACATCTCCAGCTCTCCCCAGCTGCTCCCCCCCCCCCGCACACATCTCCAGCTCTCCCCATCTGCTCCTCCCCCGCACACATCTCCAGCTCACCCCAGCTGCTCCTCCCCCGCACATCTCCAGCTCTCCCCAGCTGCTCCTCCCCCGCACATCTCCAGCTCCCCCCAGCTGCTCCTCCCCCGCACATCTCCAGCTCACCCCAGCAGCTCCTCCCCCGCACATCTCCAGCTCTCCCCAGCCGCTCCTCCTTCGAACATATCTCCAGCTCTCCCCAGCTGCTCCTCCTCCGAGCATATCTCCAGCTCTCCCTAGCTGCTCCTCCCCCGCACACATCTCCAGCTCTCCCCAGCTGCTCCTCCCCCGCACATCTACAACTCTCCCCAGCTGCTCCTCCCCCACACACATCTCCAGCTCCCCCAGCTGCTCCTCCCCCACGCACATCTCCAGCTCAGCCCAGCTGCTCCTCCCCCGCGCACATCTCCAGCTCAGCCCAGCTGCTCCTCCCCCGCGCACATCTCCAGCTCAGCCCAGCTGCTCCTCCCCCGCGCACATCTCCAGCTCCCCCCAGCTGCTTCTCCCCCGCACATCTCCAGCTCCCCCCAGCCGCTCCTCCCCCACACACATCTCCAGCTCACCCCAGCTGCTCCTCCCCCGCACACATCTCCAGCTCACCCCAGCTGCTCCTCCCCCGCACACATCTCCAGCTCTCCCCAGCTGCTCCTCCCCCGCACACATCTCCAGCTCCCACAGCTGCTCCTCCCCCACACACATCCCCAGCTGCTCCTCCCCCGCACATCTCCAGCTCACCCCAGCTGCTCCTCCTCCCCCGCACATCTCCAGCTCCCCCCAGCTGCTCCTCCCCCGCACACATCTCCAGCTCACCCAGCCGCTCCTGCCCCGCACACATCTCCAGCTCACCCCAGCTGCTCCTCCCCCGCACACATCTCCAGCTCTCCCCAGCTGCTCCTCCCCCGCACACATCTCCAGCTCTCCCCAGCTGTTCCTCCCCCGCACACATCTCCAGCTCCCCCCAGCCGCTCCTTCCCCGCACACATCTCCTGTGCCCCCCCCCCACACACATCTCCAGCTCTCCCCAGCTACTCCTCCCCGCACATATCTCCAGCTCCCCCCAGCTGCTCCTCCCCCGCACACATCTCCAGCTCTCCCCAGCTGCTCCTCCCCCGCACACATCTCCAGCTCTCCCCAGCTGTTCCTCCCCCGCACATCTCCAGCTACTCCTCCCCCGCACACATCTCCAGCTCTCCCCAGCTGCTCCTCCCCCGCACACATCTCCAGCTCACCCAGCCGCTCCTCCCCCGCGCACATCTCCAGCTTCCCCCAGCTGCTCCTCCCCCGCACACATCTCCAGCTCCTACAGCTGCTCCTCCCCCCGCACACATCTCCAGCTCCTACAGCTGCTCCTCCCCCGCACATCTCCAGCTCACCCCAGCTGCTCCCCCTCCCCCGCACATCTCCAGCTCCCCCCAGCTGCTCCTCCCCCGCACACATCTTCAGCTCACCCAGCGGCTCCTGCCCCGCACACATCTCCAGCTCACCCCAGCTGCTCCTCCCCCGCACACATCTCCAGCTCTCCCCAGCTGCTCCTCCCCCGCACACATCTCCAGCTCTCCCCAGCTGTTCCTCCCCCGCACACATCTCCAGCTCCCCCCAGCCGCTCCTCCCCCGCACACATCTCCTGCTCCCCCCCCCCCCCCCGCACACATCTCCAGCTCTCCCCAGCTGCTCCTCCCCCGCACATATCTCCAGCTCCCCCCAGCTGCTCCTCCCCCGCACACATCTCCAGCTCTCCCCAGCTGCTCCCCCCCCCCCCCCGCACACATCTCCAGCTCCCCCCAGCCGCTCCTCCCCCGCACATCTCCAGCTCACCCCAGCTGCTCCTCCCCCGCACATCTCCAGCTCTCCCCAGCCGCTCCTCCTTCGAACATATCTCCAGCTCTCCCCAGCTGCTCCTCCTCCGAGCATATCTCCAGCTATCCCTAGCTGCTCCTCCCCCGCACACATCTCCAGCTCTCCCCAGCTGCTCCTTCCCCGCACATCTCCAGCTCTCCCTAGCTGCTCCTCCCCCACACACATCTCCAGCTCTCCCCAGCTGCTCCTCCCCCGCACATCTACAACTCTCCCCAGCTGCTCCTCCCCCACACACATCTCCAGCTTCCCCAGCTGCTCCTCCCCCACGCACATCTCCAGCTCAGCCCAGCTGCTCCTCCCCCGCGCACATCTCCAGCTCAGCCCAGCTGCTCCTCCCGCGCGCACATCTCCAGCTCCCCCCAGCTGCTCCTCCCCCGCGCACATCTCCAGCTCCCCCCAGCTGCTTCTCCCCCGCACATCTCCAGCTCCCCCCAGCTGCTCCTCCCCCGCACACATCTCCAGCTCCCACAGCTGCTCCTCCCCCACACACATCCCCAGCTGCTCCTCCCCCGCACATCGCCAGCTCACCCCAGCTGCTCCTCCTCCCCCGCACATCTCCAGCTCCCCCCAGCTGCTCCTCCCCCGCACACATCTCCAGCTCACCCAGCCGCTCCTGCCCCGCACACATCTCCAGCTCACCCCAGCTGCTCCTCCCCCGCACACATCTCCAGCTCTCCCCAGCTGCTCCTCCCCCGCACACATCCCCAGCTCTCCCCAGCTGTTCCTCCCCCGCACACATCTCCTGCTCCCCCCCCCCCCCGCACACATCTCCAGCTCTCCCCAGCTGCTCCTCCCCCGCACATATCTCCAGCTCCCCCCAGCTGCTCCTCCCCCGCACACATCTCCAGCTCTCCCCAGCTGCTCCTCCCCCGCACACATCTCCAGCTCTCCCCAGCTGTTCCTCCCCCGCACATCTCCAGCTACTCCTCCCCCGCACACATCTCCAGCTCACCCCAGCTGCTCCTCCCCCGCACACATCTCCAGCTCTCCCCAGCTGCTCCTCCCCCACACACATCTCCAGCTCTCCCCAGCTGCTCCTCCCCCGCACATATCTCCAGCTCTCCCCAGCTGCTCCTCCCCCGCACATATCTCCAGCTCTCCCCAGCTGCTCCTCCCCCGCACATATCTCCAGCTCCCCCCAGCCGCTCCTGCCTGCACACATCTCCAGCTCACCCCAGCTGCTCCTCCCCCGCACACATCTCCAGCTCTCCCCAGCTGCTCCTCCCCCGCACACATCTCCAGCTCTCCCCAGCTGTTCCTCCCCCACACACATCTCCAGCTCCCCCCAGCCGCTCCTCCCCCGCACACATCTCCTGCTCCTCCCCCGCACACATCTCCAGCTCCCCCCAGCCGCTCCTCCCCCACACACATCTCCAGCTCCCCCCAGCCGCTCATCCCCCGCACATCTACAACTCTCCCCAGCTGCTCCTCCCCCGCACACATCTCCAGCTCTCCCCAGCTGCTCCTCCCCCGCACATCTCCAGCTCCCCCCAGCTGCTCCTCCCCCGCACATCTCCAGCTCCCCCCAGCTGCTCCTCCCCCGCACATCTCCAGCTCACCCCAGCTGCTCCTCCCCCGCACATCTCCAGCTCTCCCCAGCCGCTCCTCCTTCGAACATATCTCCAGCTCTCCCCAGCTGCTCCTCCTCCGAGCATATCTCCAGCTCTCCCTAGCTGCTCCTCCCCCGCACACATCTCCAGCTCTCCCCAGCTGCTCCTCCCCCGCACATCTCCAGCTCTCCCTAGCTGCTCCTCCCCCACACACATCTCCAGCTCTCCCCAGCTGCTCCTCCCCCGCACATCTACAACTCTCCCCAGCTGCTCCTCCCCCACACACATCTCCAGCTCCCCCATCTGCTCCTCCCCCATGCACATCTCCAGCTCAGCCCAGCTGCTCCTCCCCCGCGCACATCTCCAGCTCAGCCCAGCTGTTCCTCCCCCGCGCACATCTCCAGCTCCCCCCAGCTGCTTCTCCCCCGCACATCTCCAGCTCCCCCCAGCCGCTCCTCCTCCACACACATCTCCAGCTTCCTCCAGCCGCTCCTCCCCCGCACACATCTCCAGCTCCCCCCAGCTGCTCCTCCCCCGCACACATCTCCAGCTCTCCCCAGCTGCTCCCCCCCCCCCCGCACACATCTCCAGCTCTCCCCATCTGCTCCTCCCCCGCACACATCTCCAGCTCACCCCTGCTGCTCCTCCCCCGCACATCTCCAGCTCTCCCCAGCCGCTCATCCCCCGCACATCTACAACTCTCCCCAGCTGCTCCTCCCCCACACACATCTCCAGCTCCCCCAGCTGCTCCTCCCCCGCACACATCTCCAGCTCACCCCAGCTGCTCCTCCCCCGCACATCTCCAGCTCTCCCCAGCTGCTCCTCCCCCGCACATCTCCAGCTCCCCCCAGCTGCTCCTCCCCCGCACATCTCCAGCTCCCCCCAGCTGCTCCTACCCCGCACATCTCCAGCTCACCCCAGCTGCTCCTCCCCCGCACATCTCCAGCTCTCCCCAGCCGCTCCTCCTTCGAACATATCTCCAGCTCTCCCCAGCTGCTCCTCCTCCGAGCATATCTCCAGCTCTCCCTAGCTGCTCCTCCCCCGCACACATCTCCAGCTCTCCCCAGCTGCTCCTCCCCCGCACATCTCCAGCTCTCCCTAGCTGCTCCTCCCCCACACACATCTCCAGCTCTCCCCAGCTGCTCCTCCCCCGCACATCTACAACTCTCCCCAGCTGCTCCTCCCCCACACACATCTCCAGCTCCCCCATCTGCTCCTCCCCCATGCACATCTCCAGCTCAGCCCAGCTGCTCCTCCCCCGTGCACATCTCCAGCTCAGCCCAGCTGCTCCTCCCCCGCGCACATCTCCAGCTCCCCCCAGCTGCTTCTCCCCCGCACAGCTCCAGCTCCCCCCAGCTGCTCCTCCTCCACACACATCTCCAGCTCCCCCCATCCGCTCCTCCCCCGCACACATCTCCAGCTCCCCCCAGCTGCTCCTCCCCCGCACACATCTCCAGCTCTCCCCAGCTGCTCCCCCCC
Organism: Hyperolius riggenbachi; assembly: GCF_040937935.1. Taxonomy (NCBI): domain Eukaryota; kingdom Metazoa; phylum Chordata; class Amphibia; order Anura; family Hyperoliidae; genus Hyperolius; species Hyperolius riggenbachi. Next base: position 298,247,649 of record NC_090653.1, on the reverse strand, counting down.
CCCGCACACATCTCCAGCTCTCCCCATCTGCTCCTCCCCCGCACACATCTCCAGCTCACCCCAGCTGCTCCTCCCCCGCACATCTCCAGCTCTCCCCAGCTGCTCCTCCCCCGTACATCTCCAGCTCCCCCCAGCTGCTCCTCCCCCGCACATCTCCAGCTCACCCCAGCAGCTCCTCCCCCGCACATCTCCAGCTCTCCCCAGCCGCTCCTCCTTCGAACATATCTCCAGCTCTCCCCAGCTGCTCCTCCTCCGAGCATATCTCCAGCTCTCCCTAGCTGCTCCTCCCCCGCACACATCTCCAGCTCTCCCCAGCTGCTCCTCCCCCGCACATCTACAACTCTCCCCAGCTGCTCCTCCCCCACACACATCTCCAGCTCCCCCAGCTGCTCCTCCCCCACGCACATCTCCAGCTCAGCCCAGCTGCTCCTCCCCCGCGCACATCTCCAGCTCAGCCCAGCTGCTCCTCCCCCGCGCACATCTCCAGCTCAGCCCAGCTGCTCCTCCCCCGCGCACATCTCCAGCTCCCCCCAGCTGCTTCTCCCCCGCACATCTCCAGCTCCCCCCAGCCGCTCCTCCCCCACACACATCTCCAGCTCACCCCAGCCGCTCCTCCCCCGCACACATCTCCAGCTCACCCCAGCTGCTCCTCCCCCGCACACATCTCCAGCTCTCCCCAGCTGCTCCTCCCCCGCACACATCTCCAGCTCCCACAGCTGCTCCTCCCCCACACACATCCCCAGCTGCTTCTCCCCCGCACATCTCCAGCTCACCCCAGCTGCTCCTCCTCCCCCGCACATCTCCAGCTCCCCCCAGCTGCTCCTCCCCCGCACACATCTCCAGCTCACCCAGCCGCTCCTGCCCCGCACACATCTCCAGCTCACCCCAGCTGCTCCTCCCCCGCACACATCTCCAGCTCTCCCCAGCTGCTCCTCCCCCGCACACATCTCCAGCTCTCCCCAGCTGTTCCTCCCCCGCACACATCTCCAGCTCCCCCCAGCCGCTCCTTCCCCGCACACATCTCCTGTGCCCCCCCCGCACACATCTCCAGCTCTCCCCAGCTACTCCTCCCCCGCACATATCTCCAGCTCCCCCCAGCTGCTCCTCCCCCGCACACATCTCCAGCTCTCCCCAGCTGCTCCTCCCCCGCACACATCTCCAGCTCTCCCCAGCTGTTCCTCCCCCGCACATCTCCAGCTACTCCTCCCCCGCACACATCTCCAGCTCACCCCAGCTGCTCCTCCCCCGCACACATCTCCAGCTCTCCCCAGCTGCTCCTCCCCCGCACACATCTCCAGCTCCCCCCAGCTGCTCCTCCCCCGCACACATCTCCAGCTCCCCCCAACCTCTCCTCCCCCGCACACATCTCCTGCTCCTCCCCCGCACACATCTCCAGCTCTCCCCAGCTGTCCCCCCCCCCCCCCCCGCACACATCTCCAGCTTGCCCCAGCTGCTCCTCCCCCGCACACATCTCCTGCTCCTCCCCTGCACACATCTCCAGCTCCCCCCAGCTCCTCCTCCTCCGCACATCTCCAGCTCCCCCCAGCTGCTCCTCCCCCACACACAGCTCCAGCTCCTCCCCCGCACATCTCCAGCTCTCCCCATGCTGGTTCCGGGAGAGTCGTGCTTCTTGGCGAGGTCGGCGGCCGGCTCCGGATTTCTCTTGTGGTTACTTCAGTGATCTCAGGACAAATATATATTTAGCAATTTGTGTTTAGATTTCAGCATCATTTCCTATATCGTGTAATCTGGGAATTCAGCCCCTCTGGTTCCTGTGGGAAAGAAGAGCCGGCGTTCCTGGCACAGCTGCTGGGTGAGGGGCCTCATCTCTCCTCCAGCGAAACGTATATTGGTGCTGGAAAGATTCGCAGAGTCCGGGGACCGCCCCCCGCATCGCCAGTCTCCGCCACAGGCTGGTATATTTAGCTGATGAGGCTCAGGGAGGACGGGAGGCTTCTACAGCGGCAGCAGGATGAGAGGCAGACGGACCGGGTGGTGGCGCAGGTACGACCATCTCCTGTCCCGGATACAGCCCAGGTACATGTATAAAGTAACTCCCATAGAAGAGGCAATCTCATCACTTCAAGCATCTAATCGGGAACAGAAACGTTAAAGGGAACCTAAACTGAGAAGGATGTGGATTTTTCCTTTTAAAATAATACCAGTTGCCTGACTCTCCTGCTGATCCTGTGTCTCTAATACATTTAGCCACAGCCCCTGAACAAGCATGCAGCAGATCAGGTGCTCTGACTGAAGTCAGACTGGATTAGCTGCATGCTTCTTTCAGGTGAGTGATTCAGCCTCTACTGCAGCAAGAGAGATCAGCAGGACTGCCAGGCAACTGGTATTGTTTAAAAGGAAACATCCATATCCCTCTCACTTAAGATTCCCTTTAAAGAACAGCTGTAGGAGGGATATGGAGGTTGCCATATTTATTTCCTGTTAAACAATACCACTTGCCTGGCAGCCCTGCTGATTTCTTTGGCTGCAGTAGTGTCTGAATCACACACCTAAAACAAGTATGCAGCTAATCCAGTGACACTTCAGTCAGAGCATCTGATCTGCTGCATGCTTGTTCAGGGGCTGTGGCTCAATGTATTTGAGGCAGAGGATCAGCAGGACAGCCAGGCAATCTGTATTGTTTAAGCATTTCCCTAGTAAGGGCTCTTTCACATTAGGGCAGATTTTCTGCGTTTCAACGCAAAGGGTAAAGTTTGCGTTACCCAAGGTGAAATGAAAGTCCATAGACTTTCATTTTAGCTTTCACATATAACGCAGCCTTTTTGTGCGTTGCGTTACACTGCACCCAGGCGCAGCTTTTAGGCCGACGCTAGCTTTATGCGTTACAATGTTAGTCAATGTAAAACGCACACTATACGCGTTTTTAATCCGTTAACGCAGGCAATCAGTCCCAGAATGCAACAGAGGAACAATGTAGAAAGTTGAAAACTAAAAAGAAAAAAAAATTACCTGCGTTTTCCTATGTGCTGTAACGCATTGAAAACGCATTAAAAACGCACACTCACTGCAGTGCAACGCATATCAAAACGCATTAAAACGCATACAACAAAACTTATGCGTTGAGAGTTCTCCAACGCAAGCTCTGATGTGAAAGAGACCTTAGGGGTTTTAATGGGAATAAGAGAGAAAGGAAAACTGCTCACTACTCTGCCATACTTCACCAGGAGCAGGACTAAGCGCAGCCAAGCCTACTAAGTACATAAGGGAAGGACCCGCTCAACTGCATGAATAACATCAGTATTGGATAGACAGGCATATCGGAGCTAGCAATCGCTCCTTTATCATAGCTCAGTATAGTATAGCTCAATAGTAAAAAACAAATGGATGAAAATCATTATCCGAGATGTCGGCGAACAATTCCCGAACCGTTCGCCGGGGAACCCCTCACCCTGTACTACTTCCGGGTCACTGTGACCCTTAATAGTACGCCTGCGCTGGGCCGGCGGTGCGCGTCCTTTGATCGCGCGCCTGTTGCCGGGCACTTCCTGTGCATGAGCGTGACGTCATGAGTGATGTCACGCTCATGCGCAGAGAGTGCCCAGCAACAGGCGCGCGATCAAAGACGCGCACCGCCGGCCCAGCACAGCCGTACTACTCTGGGTCATAGCGACCCGGAAGTAGTACGGCCACATAGAGATTCGCGGGCGAACTGTTCGCTCACATCTCTAATCATTATTTCTCAGTTTTCAGACATTGTAGTTTTAAAATAATACAAGCTACTGTAATTAAAACCCATGTATTTTATTTGCCCATTTGTCCCGGTTATTACAACTTTTAAATTATGTCCCTATCACAATGTATGGCGACAATATTTTATTTGGAATTAAAAGTGTACTTTTTCAGTTTTGCGTCCACTTATTACAAGACCATATTTGCAAAAATAACAGTAATATACCCTCATGACACACATGTTGTAAAAGTTGAGTCCCAAATTAACTATTTATGCATTAAAAAAAATCTCTCTCTCTCTCTGTCTCTCTGTCTCTCTCTCTCTCTCTCTCTCTCTCTCTCTGTCTCTCTCTCTCTCTCTCTCTCTCTCTCTCTCTCTCTCTCTCTCTATCAATATTTTCGTTGGAGGGGGGGGGGGGGGGGTAACTATGGGAGAGTGGGGGTGGTAAGGGGTTTACTTTAAAGCAAATCTAAATTCGCTTTTTTAACATGCAGTCATGTTAACAACTATAACCCCTGCTAAAACGCCGCTATCCCGCAGCAAAACGAGGGGTTTATACCCCCAAATCCCCTCTCCTAACTCCGGGGAGCGCTTCCTGAATGAGGCAGAGCCTGAACCTCCTGTGCCCTGACTGCAGCACATTCCCACCCTCACTGCCACCAGCTGTAGCAGGAGAAGGTGAATGTAAGTCTGACTGCAGCATCTGATGAGCATTAGCTGTTTATTACATGGGTATTAAATGCAGGGATGTTTTTAGGCATAGGCAAATGAGGCAGATGCCTGTGGGGATAACTGTAGTAGGGGACACCACAGAGCTAATCTTAGCACACTGTACTTTATGGAATTCTTCTAATAGCCAACTGCTAGTTTCATTAAGAGCCCTTTCACACCTAAAATCGCTAAACGGAAAAATCACTGGACAAATTGGCGTTTTTGAAGCTAATCGCTCCAGAATCGCGGGAAAAATGCTGCAGATAATTTGTTTGCGATTAGCGTTCGCAAAAAGCCCACAATCGTTGCAAATCGTGGCAGTGAGAACATTGCCATAGGCTAGAATAGCACTGGGGTTTTTAAAAACCGCTAGTACTTTAGTGATTAGTGGAAATCACGCATTTCCCGCTCAAGTGTTAATGGGCATTAAAGTGGACCCCAATTAAAACATTTTTTAATTTGGGTCCACTTTTTTTTTTTTAACAGAGAATTTTTATTGGTTTTTTAAAGGCAAAAGCCAACAAATAACAAATAACCCAGAGTACATTCGGGTACGATATAATTCAGACTGTACATCATGGTATATCACCAGGGCCGGATTACCGACCAGGCAACAAAAGCTGTCGCTTGGGGCCAGGGCCGGATTACCGACCAGGCAACAAAAGCAGTCGCTTGGGGCCCCATTCAGTGTCAAAGGGGCCCCATTAGCACATAAACTAGCCCTTGCCATCCTGTCAGCGGTGGCTGGATGGTATAATGGTTAAAGGGACTCTGAGCAGTGCAGTAACTATGGAAAGATGCATATCATTTTAAAGCTCTCTTTCTCCTCTTTCCAATGATATCTAAACGGCTGCTCTATGCCTGTTAGTTTTCGATATTTTCGCGATTGAAATTGCGGCCACAGGACGACTTTTCTCCAAAGTCAGCGGTGGCTGGATGGTATAATGGTTAAAGGGACTCTGAGCAGTGCAGTAGCTATGGAAAGATTCATATCATTTTAAAGCTCTCTTTCTCCTCTTTCCAATGATATATAAACAGCTGCTCTATGCCTTTTAGTTTTCGATATTTTCGCGATTGAAATCGCGGCCACAGGACAACTTTTCTCCAAAGTCAGCGGTGGCTGGATGGTATAATGGTTAAAGGGACTCTAAACAGTGCAGTAACTATGGAAAGATGCATATCATTTTAAAGCTCTTTTTCTCCTCTTTCCAATGATATATAAAAGGCTGCTCTATGCCTTTTAGTGTTTTCGCGATCGAAATCACGGCCACAGGACGACTTTTCTCCATAGTTGGCAGCTCGATTCAGCACAATGCAATGAAATATAAGGAACCCAGGGGGATATAATTACAAACATCATGCTGGTAGGTGTGAGGATGTAATGAATTAGTTGTGGGTATGCTTAAAGGCATATCCACAGGCACTGCTTGGAGTCCCTTTAAGGGCTCTGCCGCTGACACAGGAGACCAGGGTTCGAATCTCAGCTCTGCCTGTTCAGTAAGCCAGCACCTATTCAGTAGGAGACCGTAGGCAAGTCTCTCTAACACTGCTACTGCCTATAGGGCGCGTCCTAGTGGCTGCACCTCTGGCGCTTTGAGTCCACCAGGAAAAAAGCGCAATATAAATGTTATTTGTCTTGTCTTGTCAAATGATGCCGTGCGCTGCTGATTGTCTTCAGAGCCAGGCTCTCCTCCTAGGTCCCCCTCCTGCTACTGTGCACTCTGCCGCTGCCCACTCCACCCTCCCTTCCCACAGAGAACCACAGCTGCAGCAAGAATGATAGCAGCAGATGGCAAACGCTCACTCACCTATCCATGATCCAAGCAATAGAGATCCCGTCATCTGAAACCCATCTGTCTCTTCTACAGTGCAGCCACTCGCTCTGAACTTCCTGATTCTCAGATCAGACATGAAGTAGGAAGTAGTAATAGTAGTAGTAACAGAGCGGCAGCACTCTAGAGGAGACAGATGGGCTCCGGATGACGGGACCTCTATTGCTTGGATCGCAATAGGTGAATGTGATTCATCTGGTGCTGTCATTCTCCCCCACTGCGGCTGCCTTCTCTGCTGGACTATCGTATTCACTGGGATGAAGGCTGCATGGGGGCTGTCTAGTTTGGGAGGAAATTGGTTGTTCGGTGGTGGGAGTGGTTATGTAATTCTGTCTGGGGAACGGCTTCCGGTTTGGCGGTGTCCAGAGCTTTCTGCTATTGCCAGGCTGGAGATGCAGGGGGAAAGTGCTGCTGCTGTGATATCTGGCGCCCTCTTCACAGGGGTGCCCCAGCCCCTGAGTGCAAATGTCCCAGCCATTCATCTCTCACTCTGCATTTTGCCGCTGCTATTCCCTGCATTGTGCACCCACAGAGGAAAGCGTGCTGTTGCCCATAGCAACCAGTAGCTCGGCTGCCCGGTGTGTGCGACATATTGCTGTGCAGCTGCATCTTCTGATTCTATTACGACATGATGGGGGGGGCCCAAATTAGTTACTTTGCTTAGGGCCCCATTTAGCCTTAATCCGGCTCTGCTTGGGGCCCTATTCAGAGTCAAAGGGGCCCCATCAGCACATAAACCAGCCCTTGCCATCTTGTCAGCGGTGGCTGGATGGTATAATGGTTAAAGGGACTCCGAGCAGTGCAGAAACTATGGAAAGATGCATATCATTTTGAAGCTCTCTTTCTCCTCTTTCCAACGATATGTAAACCGTCGCCCTATGCCTTTTAGTTTTCTCTATTTTTGCGATCGAAATCACAGCCGCGGCAATTTCAATCATGAAAATAGCGAAAACTAAAAGGCATAGGGTGGCAGTTTATCTATCATTGGAAAGAGGAGAAAGAGAGCTTCAAAATGATATGCATCTTTCCATAGTTACATTGTATTACACAGGACAACTTTTCTCCAAAGTCGGCAGCTCCATTCAGCACAATGCAATGAAATATAAGGAACCCAGGGGGATATAATTACAAACATCATGCTGGTAGGTGTGAGGATGTAATTAATTAGTTGTGGGTATGCTTAAAGCCATACCCACAGGCACTGCTCGGAGTCCCTTTAAGGGCTCTGCTTCTGACACAGGAGACCAGGATTCGAATCTCGGCTCTGCCTGTTCAGTAAGCCAGCACCTATTCAGTAGGAGACCTTAGGCAAGTCTCTCTAACACTGCTACTGCCTATAGGGTGCGTCCTAGTGGCTGCAGCTCTGGCACTTTGAGTCCACCAGGAGAAAAGCACGATATAAATGTTATTTGTCTTGTCTTGTCAAATGATGCCGTGCGCTGCTGATTGTCTTCAGAGCCAGGCTCTCCTCCTAGGTCCTCCTCCTGCTACTGTGCGCTCTGCCGCTGCCCACTCCTCCCTCCCTTCCCACAGAGAACCACAGCTGCAGCAAGAATGATAGCAGCAGATGGCAAACGCTCACTCATCTATCCATGATCCAAGCGATAGAGATCCCGTCATCTGAAACCCATCTGTCTCTTCTACAGTGCAGCCGCTTGCTCTGAACTTCCTGATTCTCAGATCAGACATGAAGTAGGAAGTAGTAATAGTAGTAGTAACAGAGCGGCAGCACTCTAGAGGAGACAGATGGGCTCCGGATGACGGGACCTCTATTGCTTGGATCGCAATAGGTGAATGTGAGTCATCTGGTGCTGTCATTCTCCCCCGCTGCGGCTGCCTTCTCTGCTGGACTATCGTATTCACTGGGATGGAGGCTGCATGGTGGCTGTCTAGTTTGGGAGGAAATCGGTTGATCGGTGATGAGGGTGGTTATGTAATTCTGTCTGGGGAACGGCTTCTGGTTTGGCGGTGTAGCTTTCTGCTATTGCCAGGCTGGAGGTGCAGGGGGAAAGTGCTGCTGCGGTGATATCTGGTGCCCTCTTCACAGGGGTGCCCCAGCCCCTGAGTGCAAATGTCCCAGCCATTCATCTCTCACTCTGCATTTTGCCGCTGCTATTCCCTGCATTGTGCACCCACAGAGGAAAGCGTGCTGTTGCCCATAGCAACCAGTAGCTCGGCTGCCCGGTGTGTGCGGCATGTTGCTGTGCAGCTGCATCTTCTGATTCTATTACGACATGATGGGGGGGGCCCAAATTAGTTACTTTGCTTAGGGCCCCATTTAGCCTTAATCCGGCTCTGTATATCACAAACACCAGTGCAGGATAAGACACTTCAACTGAAAAGATTAGCAAAGTTTTACATAGTAAAGAGATATAAAACGTAACTTGAATGTCAAAGGTCAAAGGTTATTCAGCGGATCCAGTTAGATAATTAAATTAGCATAGAGACATATCTAATAAGTGCAGTTCACTATCTATACAGGTCTTGTATTGAGGCAGTTATATCTAGGTGTGGAATTCTCGTATCCATAGAGTCTACCCAGCATCCCCAAATTTTGTCAAATATAGAGAATTGCCCACGGGCTTGATATGTAAGTTTATAAAGTGATATATTTGAATTTACCAGGGATTTCCATTCATTCAATGCAGGTAGTACTTGTAATTTCCATTTTAGTAAAAGACATTTCCTTCCGTAGAAGAGTAGTATTCTAAGTAATCTCTTAATTTGGGTCCACTTTAATGCCCATTAACACTCGATAAAAATACAAGATTTCAGAAATAAAATCTATTTTCTAACTTATAATAATAAATAGCCTTTTTTCAGCTGCATGATGACAAATGTAAAATATCTTACATTTATTGGAGGAACCCCTCCCTTCCTTTCATATTGCCGGGACAGAATCTGGCAGACTGGTGGAGGAGATAAAAAACAAAACACAGGCTGCTACTGATGATGTCACAGGGGAGGTGATCTCAGCTGGTGTGAGATTTCACAGACCACGCCCCTGTGAGGGAGGGTAGCTGATGACAAACACACCCATGATCTAAAACCTCCTACTAAGCTCAGAAGTAATGGCTGCCACCTGTATAACCCTAGTTATGGAAAGAGAAGAGGGAAAAGCATGCACTGAAATGCTCATAGGCTTGAAGGAGTGTTTATTTATCTTTGTATGTGTCAGAGTGCTGCAACTAAATGTTTTGAATAAAAAAAAATGTTTGGTTTGGGTCCACTTTAAGAAAGGGATGGGTGTGCAGTTTAACACCTAAATGGTCACTGCTGAGTCGATCATTGCAACTCTGATTGGATTTCCAGGACAATATTCTTTTTGTATTAAAGGCTTTATTGAACAGATTATCAAATTTAACAACATTCGATGCTAGTCAAATATCACATCAATTATACAAGTGATTTGTAAAGAGAGTCTGATTAACATATCCTAAAAATAAAAGCAAAACAAAAACAAACACAAAACAAAAAAATAAGGATGCGGCCGGGGAGCTTGGCCCATAAAATCGGACCATTCAACCTGGGAAATGGGGCACCGGGTACCTCCGACAGAGATCCCAGGGATCGGTCCTTCTCAAATGTCTCTAAACATATTTAAGCTGCTCTCCAGCACCGCACATAAAACAGAACAGAAACCTCAATATATACATCTATTAAACACAGGAGTCCTGAAGTATAAGTTACCTGTATGACTACTTAGATGCAGTATACGCACATGTGTCCAGGGTTGACTAATGATGTCTATAAGCCCTCCACAGTTCCCAAATAAGATCAAATCTGGTCATGTTCTCAGTACTATGATAGTACACTCGATCCATCAACATCAGAAGGTCTAGACGTTGGGTAACCAATGCTAAATCAAGGTCAGTGGATTTCCATTTATAAGCAATGGACCATTGAGCAGCCAATAACATGTATCTGTATAATGGCCTAAATTTACCTGGGACATCATCATTTTGTGTATACAATAGAGCCTGGGGAGCGGTTAAGGACATCGGAAAGCCAAACACCTCTTTAGCCATAGATTTCCATGTGTTCCAGAACTGCTGTGCAATGGGGCAATCCCAAAAAACATGCAACAATGTGCCTTCCATACCACAGGCCCGAAAACAGGCTGATGGGACCGAAGAATAGATTTTATGTAATTTAGACGGTGTGTAGTACCACCGAAACAAAATCTTGTAAGCCGTGTCTTTTACCATGTTTGATTTGATCACCCCAGAGACAGCAGTCCAGACAAAAGACCAATCCGTGCGATCATATTGGATACCTAAATCCCGCTCCCAAGCACTCATATATGACATTTTATCATCATGATCACGCCCTAGCAGTAGAGCATAAAGTATTGAGATTAAACCTTTTCTACGAGAAAAACCAAAAAATAATGATTCAAACATAGTAGGGTCATATGCTGGAGATGAGGAAAAGATTGAAGAGAAATAGTGTTTAATTTGGCAAAATCGATATGCTTCTTCCATAGGGGCGTCTCTACTGAATCTGAGCATGTTAAAGGTAATCGGAACATCACTTATCCAAAACCTATTTGCTGTGTGGAGATCTTTATCCCTCCACCAGGAGAAAACCTGTGGGTTCCTAAAAGCAGGAACAAACCGAGGGTTACCAAAGATAGAAATCCTGGAGGAGGGAAAAGTCATAAGTTTATATGTAGAAGCTATAGAGATCCAAAGTTTGGCCAATGATGATACAATCCTATTCCTGCCAGCAAGGACTGTCAAATCCTTCTTGGAAACTATCGTGGCTAGTGAGTTGAGGCGGAAAGGAAAAACTGAGGTAGATTCCAGCTGATACCATGCCGGAGGCTTTGAATCTATGTTCCAATCCAACAATTGACTAAGTTTGGAGGCTAGGTAATAATGCCAAAGGCTCGGTAAGCCAATTCCTCCTTGCAAGGGGGGTCTATAAAGAATCTGTGCCCGGACTCTAGGCGGTTTACCGTCCCAAATAAATTTATTGATTTGTGATTGGATAATAGATATGGATTTTTTGGATATAGTTATAGGAAGCATACGAAACAGATATAATAATTTGGGAAGGATAATCATCTTACAAGCAACATTTCTGCCCAGCCATGACACCTTATATGTAGACCAAATCTTCAAGAGTTGTGTAATTTGAGTAGTTGTATGTGAAAAATTGGCTCCATATAGGTCTCCAAAGCAAGGTGTAAGAAAGATTCCCAGATATTTAAATTTAGTGTGACTCCATTTAAAACTGTAAGTAGAATCTAACCATCTAATCGTATGTGGATATAGATTGATCGGGAGGGCTGTAGATTTGGACGAATTAACTTTAAGCCCTGAAAAGTTTGCAAAAGTCTCTAATAGATGGAAAAGATTAGGTATAAAGGTTAATTGTCTAGTCAGGAATAGGAGAGCATCATCAGCATACAGAGAAAGCTTAATATTATCAGTACCATATCCATGGATATTGGGATGTTGTCTAATCGCCACCGCCAAAGGCTCTAACGCAAGGGCGAACAGCAATGGGGAGAGAGGACACCCCTGACGGGTGCCTCGTTTAAGATGAATGGGAGTGGAAGTTGCCCCAGGGATGCGAATCACGGTAGATGGGGAATCGTACAGAGCTAGAACTGCTGTAATGATGGAACCGGATAGGCCGAAGCTCTCTAGGGCAGTGATCAAGTATTGCCAACCCACAGAATCAAATGCTTTACTGATATCAAGACCCAACATCAGAAACTTTGATTTCTTAATCTCTGCATCTTGTAGAATGTTAATTGCCAATCTTACATTATCAGAGCCTTGTCTACCAGGGATGAAACCAGTCTGGGAAGGAGCAACCAAATCACCCACCATGGTACCTAACCGTGACGCCAAAATTTTAGCAAAGAGTTTGATATCATTATTCAGGATTGAAATTGGTCTAAAACCCGCAGGGGAAGAGTGGTCGGCATCTGGCTTAGGAAGTAGGGTCATGTTTGCCAAGAGCATTTCTGAAGGAAGTTTCTCACCCTGCAGAATAGCGTTAAACATAGAGGTCAAGGGGGGAGTGACAATGTGTCAGCAAATTTTTTATAGTATAGCGGGGAAAACCCATCTGGGCCGGGAGCAGTGGAAGATTTAAGAGATTTTATCGTTGCTATTACTTCTGTAGAGGAAATTGGAGCATTGAGGGATTGTAGTTGTTCCGAGGTCAATGTGGGCAACTGAAGGGAATCTAACCAAGATTTAAGCTCATTAGTATTAGATGTTATCTCTGACCCCAAAAGGTTTTGATAGTATTCCTCAAAGATTTTTAAAACTTTGGGAGGTAGCACTTCTTCTATGCCTCTAGTGTTTTTCAATTTATAAACATGTGGGGGCTTGTAATATTGATTTAGTTTGCGAGCAAACTGGGTAGAAGGATTACTTCCACGCAATAAAAATCTAGCTTTAGAAAACTTCAATGCTCTAGCGTGCGAATTGTCAAGAATAGAATTTAGTTCAGTTCTTTTCAAATTAATCTCATGTAAAATCTCTCTAGAGGTAGTCCCGAAGTGGCGCTTATATAATAGATCCAGTTCTGATGATAGTGTAAGAATTTTTTGCGATCTCAGTTTTTTAGCCTTAGCAGCTTTTGCGATAAAAATGCCTCTCATAACTGGCTTATGAGCCGCCCATCTTAGAATGGGAGAAGTATTATCTTCACTATTAAAAAAAAAGTATTCCTCCATTTCACCCCTTACTAAAATTCTATCTGATTCCTCCGCTAGAAGAGAGTCATTAAGCCTCCAATTACCAGGATTAAAGGGCAAGCCAAAGCCTACCAAGGATGATAAAACCATGTGATGGTCTGACCAACTACAAGTGATAATATCTGAAGTGGAGGAGTTGGATGCGATTATGGGAGATAAATAAATATAATCTAAGCGGGCATAAGATTGACGGGGATGAGAAAAGAAAGTGTACTGTCTGCAACCAATATTATATGATCTCCATATATCGATAACCTTAAGTCTTGATAGAAGGCTAGTGAGTCTTCTTGGGAAAGTCTGAGCAAAGGGGGACTGAACTGATCTATCTAAGCTGGGATTGGCTACAGCATTGAAGTCACCTGCTATAATCAAATGCGCGGAAGATAGTCTTTCTAATTGAGGGGCCAGCAATTGCAAAAAAGCTGTCTTAGAGGCATTGGGCGCGTAGCAATTAACCAACGTAACAGATTTACCCTCCAAGATACCCTTAAGGATCAGAATTCTACCATCGGGGTCTGCATAAGAATCTATAAGTGAGAACGAAATAGAGTTATGAAACACTATGGCCACTCCCCTGGATTTTTTAGTGAATGAGGCATAATAGGACCTGCTATACGATCTATGTAGAAAGGTGGGTGATTTGGACTGTATAAAGTGAGTCTCTTGTAGAAACAAAACTGATGCTTTTAAACTCTGATAATGTTGGAAGGCTTTTCTACGTTTGACTGGTTCATTCAACCCCTGGACATTGTGCGTAATCAAATTAAACTGTCTAGGCATGATATGAATATGGACTTAATCAGCAAAACTTCGAGATATATCAGTGAATCACGATTCTGACCATTCAGGACTCTTAAGAAAAACAAAAAAGGCAAACAACACAAACAAACAAAATTGTGCATAGAACCCAAAAAAATAAGAGAAAAAGACATCAATGTCAATGTCAACATATTGTCTGGGCAACAAACCTCCTCACTGTCCCACAACAAAAAGGCCCAGGTACTCTCAGTGGCTTGATTAGGACCACACTGAGAGGGGGGGGGGGGTAATACCCGTCAAGTTAAATTCACTACGGGAAAAAGAACAAAAAGAAAACACCTAGGCAGGGAGCTATATCCCAGCCTCCTCAGGAATTAGTGCGCCAGGTGCGAGGGAGCCTATTCAAGGGTTGTTTGCGGTGTGCTTCCAGCTGTTCGAGAGTCACCGGCAGGCCCATGCTGTTAAGAAGAGAGATTCCGTGCTCCAATGTGGTAATAGTGTGGAATTTTCCATCACGAGAAAGAAGAAGCTTTGTAGGAAAACCCCATTTATATTGGATCTGCTGCTCCCTGAGGTACGCTGTCAGTGGGGCCAAGGATCTACGCTTTTGTAAGGTAAATTGCGAAAGATCGGTAAAAACTTTTATGTTGCTGTAGGGTTCCGGCAGTTTTCCATGTTGTCTCATGAAAAAAGAAAAAGCATCTTTAACGTGATAAAACTGAAAACAAGCTATAGCATCTCTAGGAACTCTTTCTGGCAGATGAGCGGGCTTAGGCAGCCTGTGGGCTCGTTCTATGGTGTATTCAATGTTGGAGAATTGGGGCACCGCTGATTTCACCATATCAATCAAAAATTCCTTAAGCTGTGCATTATTTACTGTCTCTTCAATACCACGGAATTTAAGGTTGCAACGACGGTTACGATCTTCTAGGTCTGCAATTTTCAATTGCATCGCTTCTTCGTTTGCTTCACGGCGATCTAGCTCAGAAACAGTTTTATTATGCTCGTCTATCAATTTAGCAACACAGTCCTCATTACATGATACCCGAGCTCCGAGGTCATCCACCGATCGCTGCAAGGAATTAGCTATCGCCACCATTTTGTTAGTCATGGAACGTTCCAGGGCCATGATCATGTCACGCAGGAATTCTCGGTCTATAGGCAAGTTATCATCTTGTGAAGATGGTTGCATGCTGCCAAGCTCTGAGACTGCGGCCAGCTGTGGAGAGGATCCTGCCTGTGAGTCTGTAGGGCCCGAAAGCCTGGGCCTGGATTTAACAGGGCTTAGGAAGGTGGGAGAGGGAGTGCCTGAGTCTGTGTCCTCCAAGGCAGATGAGCTATGAGGTAGGGCTGCGTCAGAGGCCTGTGAGGCAGAAGTGTGGGAGACATCTGTGTCGCTGGATGCGGAATTCTGTACGCATGATGCCTGTTTAAGTGTATGGGATGCGTTCTGCATGCGTACTGGTATTGCGGACTTACGCGTCCCAGCGGTGCCGGCGCCATCTTGCTCACCACGCGGCCCAGGCCTCCGTCTTTTAAAGATGTCGGGGATCCTCTGCGGGCGTTGGGTGCCGTCTTGCTGGGTCCCCGATGTCTCCATATCCTCCCCCATGGCTGTTGGGACAGTCTCCTCCGGTCCTGGCATGCTTAGGGTCGCTGTATATGAAGGCTGGGATCAGGAGCTCTCCTCTATGCGGCCATCCACTTTGCCGGCCAGCCACGCCCCCCTCTCCAGGACAATATTCTATCCTGTAAAGACCCAGGCTGTACATAAACAGTATAATGTTTAGAAAGTGGATACGCACCACTCAAAACTGTTATTGGAAGGACCCCACAGCGGCCTCATCCTCTACCCGTCATCGCTCTCCGTGGCGTCTGATCAGTAATTTCGCTCCTCTGTCCGCTCGGACGGGATCAGGCGCAGGTTAGGTCGCGCTGCTTGTTCTGCTTTTGCCCCTTTTAGCTTTTAACATACATTTTCAAATGTCAACCCTTTTCTGCGCGGCGGGGATCCGCCAGTGTCAGGCAAACGCGATTACTCCTGGCCTTTCTGTGACATCTGTTATTCTCGCGACTCAGCTGCGCATCCGATGTTTACCGCTTCTGCGGAGGAGAGACGGCCGGCTGACATGACCCGACGCTGCTGACACAATCGCAGATATCAGTCTCGGGGCTGATCTTTCC
This sequence comes from Hyperolius riggenbachi, assembly GCF_040937935.1. Lineage (NCBI taxonomy): Eukaryota > Metazoa > Chordata > Amphibia > Anura > Hyperoliidae > Hyperolius > Hyperolius riggenbachi. Next base: position 298,231,751 of record NC_090653.1, on the reverse strand, counting down.
GGATTGGTAGGAAGGATTGGAAGTCCAAGCGGCCATGAATTCATCCATTTCTGAATCTCAGCATTTAAAGGGGTTCTCTGGGGGAGGGGGTTTGAGAATAAAAACAGACACTTACCTGAGGCGTCTACCGGCCCCCTGCAGCTGTTATGTCCCGCGCCGTCCTCCTCTGATCCTCCGTTCCCTGCAGCCGGTCCCGGTCTGATATTCATCTAACAAGTCGAATAGTGCTCGCTCCCGCGCGTGTCATCGGGGGCTTACTGCACAGGAGCTGTGCAAAGTTTTCTTGTACTGCGTCTGACGCGCGCGGAAGTAAGCTCGCGCACGGCTATGGCCGAGCAGCCACAGTTGGATGGGGTGCCGGGTTAGACCAGGACCGGCGGCGGGGAACGGGCGGATCATTACAGCTGTAAGGGGCCAGTAGAACCCACCCCCCCTCCCCCAGAGAACCCCTTTAAGATGAATAATTATCACGCAAGGCTGGAAGATCGATCTCAGCGACACCCTACAACGACGGGCGTTCCCTGATCCATCCTCCTGCCGGCGGGTATAAGTGACCGCACATGACTGGCGCGAACGAGAGTTCAAGCCATCGCTGTACTTTGTGCGGAGTCATCCTGGATCTGATCCACCGTGACAGTTATTTTCGCCATACGTCGCCAAATATCGTTCACGTAATTGCGCGCCTGTACCCACTTATTGAGATCATGGAAACAATCAGTTGTCACTCAAAAAAATGCCGGTCGTCAGAAAAATCGCATAGTGGGTATGGCCCTTATAGTGTACCTGAGATGGAAACTTGAGAAAAAAAAATAACCTGGGGCTTCATTCGGCCCCCTTCAGGTTTACCGCTCCCTCGCCGTCCTCCTCCCGCAACTGGCCGCAGTCAGGGCCAGTTGGCGTAGGTGCAGTCCGTCCGCGCGCATGCACCCCCATCTCGCTCCAGTCCCCAGGAGTGTTCTGCACCTGCGCAGTAGTACTGCGCAGAACACCACTGACGACAGGAGGGCGGCACGTGCAGCCTTGCCGCGCATGCGCAGTTGGCCCCAGACCAGAGGACTTTCTGGAGCCATTTGCAGCAGAACGGGGAGGTGGAGGAGGACGGCGGCGAGGGAGCGAAAAGCCTGGAGTGGGATGGAGGTATGTATAATTTTTTTCTTAAGTCTCCATTTCAGGTTTACTTTAAGGGCTATTTTTAAATATTTCACCAACTGTTTTTATTTCCCCTTCTGTTGGAAATCGCAAACGCGAGAACAGCACAATCTGCCACCCAATACCCGACAGATCGCGGCAGGATCCAGGAGGGGAAAATAGAAGAATCGCGCTCACATCGCAGCACGATTGCGATCGCATTTCTTAGTGGGATGCCGCCTTTACACACTGCCAGCGATTGTGTCAATCTTTCAAGCAATTTCGATCACTTTCAATAAACTAAAACAATTGCGTTATTTCAATAAATTGAAAACGATTGCCTGTTACTCTCCCACCTCTTCCAATCGTTCCTCCTTCTACAAAACAAACACAGCCAGCAGTAAATAGAAGAGATCTGAATTATAATATCTCATTTTCATTGCTTTACCAGTCCCCATTGCAATTAAGGGTGCGTACACACATACCATTTTGATTGACCAATTTGATCACTTCCATGCAGTAAGAGAGCATCTCTATACAATCTGTTGACAGCATTCAAAGACTGTTAAGACCCATCTACACCATACAATTTTTGTGCAATTCGATTCTTCGATTCGATTCAAACCGACATGTCCGATTGGGATTAGATTCGATTTGATTTGCCATTGCAAAACAATGGCAAATCGCATTAAATCCTGAACGGACACGTCGGATTGAATCGAATCGATGAATTGAATCGCACGAAAAAATTGTATGGTGTAGATGGGTCTTTAAGGTGGTAAAATTGGCCAATCAAAACTGGATGTGTGTAGACACCTGTAAAGTTGCCCATTAACTATCCTATTTCCTAAACGATCAACCGTCTGATCCGATCATTGCGTTTGATCGGAAAGGATGGTTCTGGCCGACCAGCGGAGGGGTAAAATGATAAGCAGTCTGATCAGACTGAAATAATTGTTCTGAAATTCTGATAGAAAATTTTTCATCGATCGGCACCCGATCAGATCAATTGTCTGGGAGATTGTACTGTTAATGGGCACCTTAAGCCCCAGTCTAGAGCCCTTGAGCCAATTTTTGGGAAGTCAAAAATCGATGGACTCCAAAAGTGACGTTTACCGATCACCCAAGTGGGCGTGGCTAAGCACAGACTAGGCGGCAGTGCAAGATCTGGGATGTATGTTCTATTTTGCCTGGAGCAGCGAGGCGACGCCAGACGCCATCCGGTAAAGGCAAAGTGGTTTGATGGTCCAATTACGGCCGTGTGGCGGCGCGCCTCTCATTAGCGCGTCAGATTCGTCTTTCATCTGAGAAGCACAAAGCGCTCTTAAAAACCCCCATAGTGCTTTTTAGTGTAAAAACACATAATTGTTTTTCCCAGTATCCATCACCGCCAGTTGCCATGGAAACGCTGCCAACTCCAGACTCCGGACCGGCTTTTATTACCCGAACAGTCAAGATGGTAATTTCATTAATACGTCGCTCTGCAAACCGCCGGCCTAACAGGAGGGGGGATCTGGGGGTCCGACCTGACCTGTGACCCTCCCAGCCTGAGGGGAGACACGGATTATTAACCGATAATCGGGGATCTGCTCTCTGCAGTACTCCTCACATATCAAACCATCACATCTGCTGCAGACCTCTCCTATGCTACATTCCCCAGCATCCCCAGCACAACAGGCCCAAACCCTCTACACCATTTTCCCAACAATTTTTCTGATGACCGGCGAGTCGAGCGATTGTTTCTGCAGTCTTGTGACGTGGGTACAATCCCGCAAAGTTTGGTGATGTGGGGCGATGACGACCGTCATGGCAGATCAGATCTTTAAGATCCCAGATGAGTCCAGGCAAAGTACCGCGATCGCTAGACTTCCCGTTTGTGCCTGTCATTTGCCGCCATGTGTACCCGACCGCAGGAGGCTGGACGGGCAACGCTTGTCAGCGAGGGGCGTCGCTGGGAACCATCTTCCTACTCATCAGGTGAATATGACCTGAACTCTTGTACAGAACAGAAGGGAAACAGAGAGAAATGCACCCTGTGTGTATTTAGAGAGTTTAGCCTGTCTAATTCTTCCTCATGTGACTAATCACCAGTGTAATTTGATCTCTCCCATGTGCCACCTGACTTTCAAGGCAGATAAGCTTATTTGAAAACACAGGATGTTAACAATATGTCTGCTTCCATGAAAGCAGGAAGTAGACATACTGCAGATTTATTGTAGGATTGGTATCAGCTGTATAGGCTGTTATGCTGTTGCTTATCTTTTAGAGTAGAGAGGAAGTTCTGAGTTTAGGTCATGTGACCAGCATTTCGGGGTCTGCAGAACTGGATATGTATTTTCCCTGTGCAGCTAATGGGGGAAATGATGTGCCTGAAACTTGCACATTAACTGTCCATGGAAAAGAGGCCCAAGAGCGGTTCTGAGCGTTTTTTAAAACGCTTGCAGGGGGAAAACCGCTTGGCCAATGAAAGTGAATGGGATGGTGCACACCAGAGCCGCTGGTGGATGGGATGGTGCACACCAGAGCGGCTGGTGAATGGGATGGTGCACACCAGAGCGGCTGGTGGATGGGCTGGTGCACACCAGAGCGGCTGGTGGATGGGATGGTGCACACCAGAGCGGCTGGTGAATGGGATGGTGCACACCAGAGCGGCTGGTGAATGGGATGGTGCACACCAGAGCGGCTGGTGAATGGGATGGTGCACACCAGAGCGGCTGGTGAATGGGATGGTGCACACCAGAGCGGCTGGTGGATGGGCTGGTGCACACCAGAGCGGCTGGTGAATGGGATGGTGCACACCAGAGCGGCTGGTGAATGGGATGGTGCACACCAGAGCGGCTGGTGGATGGGATGGTGCACACCAGAGCGGCTGGTGGATGGGCTGGTGCACACCAGAGCGGCTGGTGAATGGGATGGTGCACACCAGAGCGGCTGGTGAATGGGATGGTGCACACCAGAGCGGCTGGTGAATGGGATGGTGCACACCAGAGCGGCTGGTGGATGGGATGGTGCACACCAGAGCGGCTGGTGGATGGGATGGTGCACACCAGAGCGGCTGGTGGATGGGATGGTGCACACCAGAGCGGCTGGTGGATGGGATGGTGCACACCAGAGCGGCTGGTGGATGGGATGGTGCACACCAGAGCGGCTGGTGGATGGGATGGTGCACACCAGAGCGGCTGGTGGATGGGATGGTGCACACCAGAGTGGCTGGTGGATGGGATGGTGCACACCAGAGCGGCTGGTGGATGGGATGGTGCACACCAGAGCGGCTGGTGGATGGGATGGTGCACACCAGAGCGGCTGGTGGATGGGATGGTGCACACCAGAGCGGCTGGTGAATGGGATGGTGCACACCAGAGCGGCTGGTGAATGGGATGGTGCACACCAGAGCGGCTGGTGAATGGGATGGTGCACACCAGAGCGGCTGGTGAATGGGATGGTGCACACCAGAGCGGCTGGTGAATGGGATGGTGCACACCAGAGCGGCTGGTGAATGGGATGGTGCACACCAGAGCGGCTGGTGAATGGGATGGTGCACACCAGAGCGGCTGGTGAATGGGATGGTGCACACCAGAGCGGCTGGTGAATGGGATGGTGCACACCAGAGCGGCTGGTGGATGGGATGGTGCACACCAGAGCGGCTGGTGGATGGGATGGTGCACACCAGAGCGGCTGGTGAATGGGATGGTGCACACCAGAGCGGCTGGTGAATGGGATGGTGCACACCAGAGCGGCTGGTGAATGGGATGGTGCACACCAGAGCGGCTGGTGGATGGGATGGTGCACACCAGAGCGGCTGGTGGATGGGATGGTGCACACCAGAGCGGCTGGTGAATGGGATGGTGCACACCAGAGCGGCTGGTGAATGGGATGGTGCACACCAGAGCGGCTGGTGAATGGGATGGTGCACACCAGAGCGGCTGGTGAATGGGATGGTGCACACCAGAGCGGCTGGTGAATGGGATGGTGCACACCAGAGCGGCTGGTGAATGGGATGGTGCACACCAGAGCGGCTGGTGAATGGGATGGTGCACACCAGAGCGGCTGGTGGATGGGATGGTGCACACCAGAGCGGCTGGTGGATGGGATGGTGCACACCAGAGCGGCTGGTGAATGGGATGGTGCACACCAGAGCGGGGCGTTTTTTCCACAAACGCAAACTTTGGGGGCTGCAGCGTTTTTTAGATTTCTGAGGCGTGTCTGCCTCAATGTTAAAGTATAGGAAAGTGGAAAACAGCTCTGAAAAACGCCAGATCAGGCCCAGTGCACACCGAGCGGATCTTTATGCGATCCGCCGGCCGCATCCGCTTGTAAGGCCCAGTGCACACCGAGCGGTTTTTGGAGCGAAACGCCGGCCGCATCCGCCTCTAAAAACGCTTGTCTAATGTATTGCAATGGGATGGTGCACACCGGCGCGTTTGCGGTTTTCGGAAGCGTTTCGTCCTCAATGTAAAGTATAGGAAAACCGCAGACCGCTCTGAAAAACGCTAGTTCAGAGCGGTTTGCCAGGCATTTTTGTTACAGTAGCTGTTCAGGAACAGCTTTTACTGTAACAATATGTGTAATCTGCTACACAAAAACGCACCCAAAACCGCTAGGTATGTTTAGAAAACCTCTCTATGCCTAGAACCGCTCTGAAATCTGCTCCCAAAACCGCTAGCGTATTGCGGATCTGCTAGCGGTTTTGGTGTGCACTGGGCCTAAAGCCGCTCGGGTAATGTATTTCAATGGGCTGGTGCACACCGGCGGTTTGAGGTTTTTAGCAAACTGCAAACGTGCCTCTTGCTGCACGTTTGCAGTTTGCTAAAAACCGCCGGTGTGCACCAGCCCATTGAAATACATTAGCCATGCGGATGCTCAGGCGGATGCGGCCGGCGGATCACATGCAAATCCGCCCGGTGTGCACTGGGACTAATCTCTGTCATCCGCACCCAAAACCGCTAGCATTTTGTGGATCTGCTAGCGGTTTTGGCGTGCACTGCGCCTTAGAGCGGATTTCCAGATTTTTATGTTACAGAAGCTGTTCAGTAACCGCTTTACTGTAACAATATATGACATCTGCTACACAAAAACACTCCAAAAACCGCTAGGCATGATTCGAAAACCTCTCTATGCCTAGAATCGCTCTGAAATCAGCTCCAAATACTGCTAGCGTTTTGCGGATCCGCTAGAGGTTTTTGCTGTGCACTGGGCCTCTAATGCGCTGAGATTTTTGGGTTCTCATCAGCTGTAAGCCATAATCAACATAACATATAAAGGCTTGAAATAACTCGCTGTGCATGTAACAAGTCAATTTCATAGATTAGCTTCACCTTTTAAACTGAATTACTGAAATAAATGGACTTTTGCACAATATTTAAATTTTTATACAGCTTTCCCTGAGGTCTAGTGAACCCTCCTCTTCATATTTTTTTTCTTTACAGTCTAGTGGTCCCTCTTTCCCGTTAAGCATTACCTGACCTGGCAGCATGCTTGTTCCAGGTGTGACTTCCACTGGCTGCATGCTTGTTCCAGGCGTGACTCTGCTGGCTGCATGCTTGTTCCAGGCGTGACTCTGCTGGCTGCATGCTTGTTCCAGGCGTGACTCTGCTGGCTGCATGCTTGTTCCAGGTGTGACTCCGCTGGCTGCATGCTTGTTCCAGGTGTGACTCCACTGGCTGCATGCTTGTTCCAGGTGTGACTCTGCTGGCTGCATGCTTGTTCCAGGCGTGACTCTGCTGGCTGCATGCTTGTTCCAGGCGTGACTCCGCTGGCTGCATGCTTGTTCCAGGCGTGACTCCGCTGGCTGCATGCTTGTTCTAGGTGTGACTCCGCTGGCTGCATGCTTGTTCCAGGCGTGACTCTGCTGGCTGCATGCTTGTTCCAGGTGTGACTCTGCTGGCTGCATGCTTGTTCCAGGCGTGACTCTGCTGGCTGCATGCTTGTTCCAGGCGTGACTCTGCTGGCTGCATGCTTGTTCCAGGTGTGACTGGCTGCATGCTTGTTCCAGGTGTGACTCTGCTGGCTGCATGCTTGTTCCAGGCTTGTTCCAGGCTGCATGCTTGTTCCAGGCGTGACTCCGCTGGCTGCATGCTTGTTCTAGGTGTGACTCCGCTGGCTGCATGTAAACTCAGTCCTCAGGTCCTAGAACCTGCACCTGCATAGATATACAATGTATAACCAATTCTGATATAGTCAACTTCTGATACAGTAACTTCTGATATAGTAAACTGCTTTTCCTGCTCCCTTAGGGTTCACACTTGCGGTTCTCTGCCAAACGGACCGGATGACCTGACCGGATCCGGACCGGATCCGGATCGGGACCGTACGGTTCTGATCCGGATCCGGTCAGGTTGCATCAGGTGTTCATCAGGATGCGATCCGGATCCGTTTGGCAAAACATAGTAGAAATAGAATAAAAATGTTGGGGTCTGGGAGGTCAGCAGAAGGTGGACCTGTGGAATCAGGACCTCCGCTGTTTAGCACTCACCTCCACCTCCGACATACTGCCAATATCTCCAGCATGTTTAAAATCACTGCTGCTCCACTCCAAAATGCTTGCCCATGTGTCCCCATCCAAAATCGCCGCTACAATACGCATAGGAAGTGGGGTAGAACATCTGGATTTTTAGCCAGTGTGTTGTGCGCTCTCCGGTTCTCATTGGTTTGTATTGGCCGGATGGTGCAGTCCGGCTCCGCTCCGGATACGGCTGCCGGAGGAGCCGGACCAAAAAATAGCGCATGTTGGGTCTTATGCCGGAGTCCGGATCCGGTCCGGACAAAACGGACGCATGTGAACGGACGCATAGGCTTTCATTGCTATGCCGTGCGTCCGTTCCGTCCGTTCTGCATGCGGTCCGGCTCCGGCACGGCGATTCCGGACGGCGACCGCTAATGTGAACCGGGCCTTAGAGTTTACTACAAAGGGTATCTAGTGTAATTATATATTCAGGGATTGTGAATTTGTGCAGAGTCTTTCTGGTGCCACCTGGTGGCGCTGTTGGTGTAGAGACAGATCAGTTCTTCCACCTCCTGAAAGGACGAATGGAGACTCTGAACTCCAGGAGGTAGAGGGGGGTTGCAGGGATTCCTCGGGTTACAGTATCTGCAGCGCTTGCAGAGTGCGCAGGACAGCGGTTGTACCGCGATCTTCAGCTGCTGACCTCCGGAGTGGTTCTCGTGTTTATTTTCATTTCCAGGAATTTAATACAAGTGAAGTGTTTAGTGTTCTGTCCTTTTATCCGGATGTGACTCCCGCTGGGAAGCGTTTATCGCCCTCATCGTATTACGCCAGACGAGATTCCTGATTTCCACGCAGATTTATGTACATTGCACCGTCGCGCTGTAACCGACCACCATGAAATGCGGTCCGTTTGCATCAGTCTGCAGCCGCTACAATGATGCAGGAAAGTCGTTGGAAACCATGGCAACAGTATAGAGTTTGGTGTTAATAATTCCCTGGACTGGCGGTGACCCGCCAGAGCCGGAATACATGCAACCAGACTCAGGGCATCTCTATGAATAAATGATATTTTTCTCTATTTAAATGGATTTAAGGATGTAAATGCATTTCTTGAGATGACTCTGTATTGACTTAAACAAAAAAAAAAAAACAAAAAAAATGGGGGGGGGGGGGGGAGGGGGGGGGGATAAAAGTGCATTTTTTTTTCATTTTGTGTCCATCACTAATCACAAGCCCTTATTTGCAAAAATAACTAATATACCCTCATGACATACATACTAAAAAAAAGTTGAGTCCCTAAGGTAACTATGTATTTTTTTAAAATATATATTTATATACAAATGTTTTATTTTGCAGCCACCTGCTCTACTCCCCGCCCTTACCTCCTCCAGCACCAGGTGTGGCCCTTCCTCCGCTGCAGCCTACTGTTCTCCTCCCCCACCCTTACCTCCTCCAGCTCTGGGTGTGACCCTTCCTCCGCTGCAGCCGCCTGCTCTCCTCCGCCGCCCTTATTTCCTCAAGCTCCAGTGTGTGACACTTCCTCCGCTGCAGCCGCCTGCTCTCCTCCCCCACCCTTACCTCCTCCAGCACCGGGTGTGACCCTTCCTCCGCTACAGCCACCTGCTCTCCTTCCCCTACCCTTACCTCCTCCAGCACTGGGTGTGACCCTTCCTCCGCTGCAGCCGCCTGCTCTCCTCCCCCACCCTTACCTCCTCCAGCACCGGGTGTGACCCTTCCTCCGCTACAGCCACCTGCTCTCCTTCCCCTACCCTTACCTCCTCCAGCTCTGGGTGTGACCCTTCCTCCGCTGCAGCCGCCTGCTCTCCTCCGCCGCCCTTATTTCCTCAAGCTCCAGTGTGTGACACTTCCTCCGCTGCAGCCGCCTGCTCTCCTCCCCCACCCTTACCTCCTCCAGCACCGGGTGTGACCCTTCCTCCGCTACAGCCACCTGCTCTCCTTCCCCTACCCTTACCTCCTCCAGCACTGGGTGTGACCCTTCCTCCGCTGCAGCCGCCTGCTCTCCTCCCCCACCCTTACCTCCGCCAGCACCGGGTGTGACCCTTCCTCCATGCAGCCGCCTGCTCTCCTCCCCCATCCTTACCTCCTCCAGCACCGGGTGTGACCCTTCCTCTGCTGCAACCGCCTGCTCTCCTCCCCCACCCTTACCTTCTCCAGCCCTGGGTGTGGCCCTTCCTCCGCTGCCGCCACCTGCTCTCCTCCCCTGCCCTTACCTCCTTCAGCACCGGGTGTGAGCCTTCCTCCGCTGCAGCTGCCTGCTCTCCCCCCCCCACCCTTACAGAAGTGATGGCCTGGGTGTGATACCCGTTGGCAATCCTCATTGCTCTGTAGCGCAGTCTGGAGTTGTGGAGGAGGTCTAGTAAGGAAAGGTTTTTTTTTCCAATGATCCTCTCTGCTGATCTGAGGACCCTCTCTGATGTTTGTCTCTGTTGCTGGCGGAGGAGGCGGCATGTCAGACCAGGAAGGATAAACAGAGAAAAGATTGAATGGTGGCGTAGTAGGAGGTCCTTAGAAGTTCCTGGGCCATGCGGAACTTCTTTAGTTGGTGATTGAAGGATAGGCTATGCTGGGCCTTCTTCTGGGTTGAGATGATGTTGGCCTTCCAAGTCAGGTTGACAGGAGATGGTTGTGCACAAGAGATTGACACGAGATACTCTTTCAACTTCAGTGTCATCTATATAAATCGGAGGTGGGTTAGTGGCATGCTTTCTGAAGTCAATGACCCTCTCAATGGTTTTGGTTGTGTTTAGGTCCAGCCTGTCTCTACATCAGTGGAAAATTCTATCAACCTCCTGACAATAGGCCTGCAAGTTGTTCTTACTTACAAGGCCAACATTGGTGGTGTCATCAGCAAATTTGATGATTTTGACAGAGTTTGCCGTGGATGCGCACTTAATTATGTAGAGGGACATCTAGACCAGTGACAAGACGCAACCCTGAGGGGACCAGTGTTGGTAACTCTTGGTCTAGAGGAGATGTCGCTCAGCGTAACAACTTGGGACCTGTTCTTGAGGAAGTCTGAGATCCATAGATGGAAAGTGGGATGGACGTCGAGCTCTGCAAGTTTGCCATGATGGTATTGAAGGCCAAGCTAAAATCCAGAAGAAAAATACTAGCGTAGGAGTCTGGTCTATCCAGATACAAAGATCCAGGTTCGGCTGGCACACCGATGCAAATAGTCAAAGATGTTTTATTCCATCATCGTATGCACAAAATATTTTTGTGCATACGATGATGGAATAAAACATCTTTGACTATTTGCATCGGTGTGCCAGCCGAACCTGGATCTTTGTTACTGGGTGGATGTGGCTTTTTGCATCTAGGCTGTGCACCCGAACATACACGGTAAGGTGTGCCTCTCCAAGAATTTGACATTGCACTGGTCTATCCAGATGGTCAGCGATGAGCTCCAGGCGGATACGGATGGCGCCGTCAGTGGACCTGTTTGCTCTGTACGTGAAGTGGAACGGGTCTAGGAGGGCCAGTGTAGAGCGCTTGAGAAGGGACAGGACCTCTCTACAGGACAGTAGATGTGAGGGCCACCGGCCTGAAGTTTTAATAACAAAAAGTAAGTAAAACAAATATGTAAAAAAGGAACCAACGTTGCCTTCAATAAACAGCCACGTTGGGACTGCTATTACCGCCGCACAGGACGTCCCAGCGCAGCGCTGATATCTGCCGATGGTTATAATGAATTCTCTTTGAAATGTCCCATTTAATGAAAGTGAAACCCTGTGAAGGAATGGGGAGGAGAGCCGGAGGAAAATGTAAGTAAATCGGATTCTGTGTGAAGGAAGTGAGCGCGGCGAGGGGCATCAGTCTAAAACTTCACCATTAATTCCCAGCTCAGATTTACAGTTAGTTTTAATGCATATGATGGAACATTTACATAATTAGCCAAGGACGTTTTTTGTGCTTTTCATGCCTCTACTTTTTGGAATAAATATATTTAAATTGCCCGGATGGCTGGGTCATGTAGCTCCATTTCCTGTGGGGTAATAAGAGGTTAAGACACCCATCAGGGAGTGACTGTAGCTGGAGGGCTGGCCACAGAGAGTTGCAGAGCGGCTGGTGAATGGGATGGTGCACACCAGAGCGGCTGGTGGATGGGATGGTGCACACCAGAGCGGCTGGTGAATGGGCTGGTGCACACCAGAGCGGCTGGTGGATGGGATGGTGCACACCAGAGCGGCTGGTGAATGGGATGGTGCACACCAGAGCGGCTGGTGAATGGGATGGTGCACACCAGAGCGGCTGGTGGATGGGATGGTGCACACCAGAGCGGCTGGTGAATGGGATGGTGCACACCAGAGCGGCTGGTGAATGGGATGGTGCACACCAGAGCGGCTGGTGAATGGGATGGTGCACACCAGAGCGGCTGGTGAATGGGATGGTGCACACCAGAGCGGCTGGTGGATGGGATGGTGCACACCAGAGCGGCTGGTGGATGGGATGGTGCACACCAGAGCGGCTGGTGAATGGGATGGTGCACACCAGAGCGGCTGGTGGATGGGATGGTGCACACCAGAGCGGCTGGTGAATGGGATGGTGCACACCAGAGCGGCTGGTGGATGGGATGGTGCACACCAGAGCGGCTGGTGAATGGGATGGTGCACACCAGAGCGGCTGGTGAATGGGATGGTGCACACCAGAGCGGCTGGTGAATGGGATGGTGCACACCAGAGCGGCTGGTGGATGGGATGGTGCACACCAGAGCGGCTGGTGAATGGGATGGTGCACACCAGAGCGGCTGGTGAATGGGATGGTGCACACCAGAGCGGCTGGTGAATGGGATGGTGCACACCAGAGCGGCTGGTGAATGGGATGGTGCACACCAGAGCGGCTGGTGAATGGGATGGTGCACACCAGAGCGGCTGGTGAATGGGATGGTGCACACCAGAGCGGCTGGTGGATGGGATGGTGCACACCAGAGCGGCTGGTGAATGGGATGGTGCACACCAGAGCGGCTGGTGAATGGGCCGGTGCACACCAGAGCGGCTCGTTTTTTCCACAAACGCAAACTTTGGGGGCTGCAGTGTTTTTTAGATTTCTGAGGCGTTTCTGCCTCAATGTTAAATTATAGGAAAGTGGAAAACAGCTCTGAAAAACGCCAGATCAGGCCCAGTGCACACCGAGCGGATCTTTATGCGATCCGCCGGCCGCATCCGCCTGTAAGGCCCAGTGCACACCGAGCGGTTTTTGGAGCGAAACGCCGGCCGCATCCGCCTCTAAAAACGCTTGGCTAATGTATTGCAATGGGATGGTGCACACCGGCGGTTTGCGTTTTTTGCCAAGCCGCAAACGCGCCTCCTGCTGCGCGTTTGCGGTTTTCGGAAGCGTTTCGTCCTCAATGTAAAGTATAGGAAAACCGCAGACCGCTCTGAAAAACGCTAGTTCAGAGCGGTTTGCCAGGCATTTTTGTTACAGTAGCTGTTCAGTAACAGCTTTTACTGTAACAATATATGACATCTGCTACACAAAAACGCTCCAAAAACCGCTAGGCATGTGTAGAAAACCTCTCTATGCCTAGAATCGCTTTGAAATCTGCTCCAAATACTGCTAGTGTTCGCGGATCTGCTAGAGGGTTTTGCTGTGCACTGGGCCTCTAATGGGCTGAGATTTTGGGGTTCTCATCAGCTGTAAGCCATAATCAACATAACATATAAAGGTTTGAGATAACTCACTGTGCATGTAACAAGTCAATTTCATAGATTAGTTTCACCTTTTAAACTGAATTACTGAAATAAATGGACTTTTGCACATTATTTAAATTTTTATACAGCTTTCCCTGAGGTCTAGTGAACCCTCCTCTTCATATTTTTTTTCTTTACAGTCTAGTGGTCCCTCTTTCCCGTTAAGCATTACCTGACCTGGCAGCATGCTTGTTCCAGGTGTGACTCTGCTGGCTGCATGCTTGTTCCAGGCGTGACTCTGCTGGCTGCATGCTTGTTCCAGGCGTGACTCTGCTGGCTGCATGCTTGTTCCAGGTGTGACTCCGCTGGCTGCATGCTTGTTCCAGGTGTGACTCTGCTGGCTGCATGCTTGTTCCAGGTGTGACTCTGCTGGCTGCATGCTTGTTCCAGGCGTGACTCTGCTGGCTGCATGCTTGTTCCAGGTGTGACTCTGCTGGCTGCATGCTTGTTCCAGGTGTGACTCTGCTGGCTGCATGCTTGTTCCAGGTGTGACTCTGCTGGCTGCATGCTTGTTCCAGGCGTGACTCCGCTGGCTGCATGCTTGTTCCAGGCGTGACTCCGCTGGCTGCATGCTTGTTCCAGGTGTGACTCTGCTGGCTGCATGCTTGTTCCAGGTGTGACTCTGATGGCTGCATGCTTGTTCCAGGTGTGACTGCGCTGGCTGCATCCTTGTTCTAGGTGTGACTCCGCTGGCTGCATGCTTGTCCCAGGTGTGACTCTGCTGGCTGCATGCAAACTCAGTCCTCAGGTCCTAGAACCTGCACCTGCATAGATATACAATGTATTACCAATTCTGATATAGTCATCTTCTGATACAGTAACTTCTGATATAGTAAACTGCTTTTCCTGCTCCCTTAGGGTTCACACTTGCGGTTCTCTGCCAAACGGACCGGATGACCTGACCGGATCCGGATCGGAACCGTACGGTTCTGATCCGGATCCGATCCGGATCCGGTCAGGTTGCATCAGGTGTTCATCAGGATGCGATCCGGATCCGTTTGGCAAAAGATAGTAGAAATAGAATAAAAATGTTGGGGTCTGGGAGGTCAGCAGAAGGTGGACCTGTGGAATCAGGCCCTCCGCTGTTTAGCACTCACCTCCACCTCCGACATACTGCCAACATCTCCAGCACGTTTAAAATCACTGCTGCTCCACTCCAAAATGCTTGCCCCTGTGTCCCCATCCAAAATCGCCGCTTCAATACGCATAGGAAGTGGGGTAGAACATCCGGATTTTTAGCCAGTGTGTTGTGCGCTCTCCGGTTCTCATTGGTTTGTATTGGCCGGATGGTGCAGTCCGGCTCCGCTCCGGATACGGCTGCCGGAGGAGCCGGACCAAAAAATAGCGCATGTTGGGTCTTATGCCGGAGTCCGGTACGGATCCGGTCCGGACGAAACGGACGCATGTGAACGGACGCATAGGCTTTCATTGCTATGTCGTGCGTCCGTTCCGTCCGTTCTGCATGCGGTCCGGCTCCGGCACGGCGATTCCGGACGGCGACCGCTAATGTGAACCGGGCCTTAGAGTTTACTACAAAGGGTATCTAGTGTAATTATATATTCAGGGATTGTGAATTTGTGCAGAGTCTTTCTGGTGCCACCTGGTGGCGCTGTTGGTGTAGAGACAGATCAGTTCTTCCACCTCCTGAAAGGACGAATGGAGACTCTGAACTCCAGGAGGTAGAGGGGGGTTGCAGGGATTCCTCGGGTTACAGTATCTGCAGCGCTTGCAGAGTGCGCAGGACAGCGGTTGTACCGCGATTTTCAGCTGCTGACCTCCGGAGTGGTTCTCGTGTTTATTTTCATTTCCAGGAATTTAATACAAATGAAGTGTTTAGTGTTGTGTCCTTTTATCCGGATGTGACTCCCACTGGGAAGCGTTTATCGCCCTCATCGTATTACGCCAGACGAGATTCCTGATTTCCACGCAGATTTATGTACATTGCACCGTCGCGCTGTAACCGACCACCATGAAATGCGGTCCGTTTGCATCAGTCTGCAGCCGCTACAATGATGCAGGAAAGTCGTTGGAAACCATGGCAACAGTATAGAGTTTGGTGTTAATAATTCCCTGGACTGGCGGTGACCCGCCAGAGCCGGAATACATGCAACCAGACTCAGGGCATCTCTATGAATAAATTATATTTTTCTCTATTTAAATGGATTTAAGGATGTAAATGCATTTCTTGAGATGACTCTGTATTGACTTAAACAAAAAAAAACAAAAAAAAAAAATGGGGGGGGGGGGGGGGAGGGGGGGGGATAAAAGTGCATTTTTTTTTCATTTTGTGTCCATCACTAATCACAAGCCCTTATTTGCAAAAATAACTAATATACCCTCATGACATACATACTAAAAAAAAGTTGAGTCCCTAAGGTAACTATGTATTTTTTTAAAATATATATTTATATACAAATGTTTTATTTTGCAGCCACCTGCTCTACTCCCCGCCCTTACCTCCTCCAGCACCAGGTGTGGCCCTTCCTCCGCTGCAGCCTACTGTTCTCCTCCCCCACCCTTACCTCCTCCAGCTCTGGGTGTGACCCTTCCTCCGCTGCAGCCGCCTGCTCTCCTCCGCCGCCCTTATTTCCTCAAGCTCCAGTGTGTGACACTTCCTCCGCTGCAGCCGCCTGCTCTCCTCCCCCACCCTTACCTCCTCCAGCACCGGGTGTGACCCTTCCTCCGCTACAGCCACCTGCTCTCCTTCCCCTACCCTTACCTCCTCCAGCACTGGGTGTGACCCTTCCTCCGCTGCAGCCGCCTGCTCTCCTCCCCCACCCTTACCTCCTCCAGCACCGGGTGTGACCCTTCCTCCGCTACAGCCACCTGCTCTCCTTCCCCTACCCTTACCTCCTCCAGCTCTGGGTGTGACCCTTCCTCCGCTGCAGCCGCCTGCTCTCCTCCGCCGCCCTTATTTCCTCAAGCTCCAGTGTGTGACACTTCCTCCGCTGCAGCCGCCTGCTCTCCTCCCCCACCCTTACCTCCTCCAGCACCGGGTGTGACCCTTCCTCCGCTACAGCCACCTGCTCTCCTTCCCCTACCCTTACCTCCTCCAGCACTGGGTGTGACCCTTCCTCCGCTGCAGCCGCCTGCTCTCCTCCCCCACCCTTACCTCCGCCAGCACCGGGTGTGACCCTTCCTCCATGCAGCCGCCTGCTCTCCTCCCCCATCCTTACCTCCTCCAGCACCGGGTGTGACCCTTCCTCTGCTGCAACCGCCTGCTCTCCTCCCCCACCCTTACCTTCTCCAGCCCTGGGTGTGGCCCTTCCTCCGCTGCCGCCACCTGCTCTCCTCCCCTGCCCTTACCTCCTTCAGCACCGGGTGTGAGCCTTCCTCCGCTGCAGCTGCCTGCTCTCCCCCCCCCACCCTTACAGAAGTGATGGCCTGGGTGTGATACCCGTTGGCAATCCTCATTGCTCTGTAGCGCAGTCTGGAGTTGTGGAGGAGGTCTAGTAAGGAAAGGTTTTTTTTTCCAATGATCCTCTCTGCTGATCTGAGGACCCTCTCTGATGTTTGTCTCTGTTGCTGGCGGAGGAGGCGGCATGTCAGACCAGGAAGGATAAACAGAGAAAAGATTGAATGGTGGCGTAGTAGGAGGTCCTTAGAAGTTCCTGGGCCATGCGGAACTTCTTTAGTTGGTGATTGAAGGATAGGCTATGCTGGGCCTTCTTCTGGGTTGAGATGATGTTGGCCTTCCAAGTCAGGTTGACAGGAGATGGTTGTGCACAAGAGATTGACACGAGATACTCTTTCAACTTCAGTGTCATCTATATAAATCGGAGGTGGGTTAGTGGCATGCTTTCTGAAGTCAATGACCCTCTCAATGGTTTTGGTTGTGTTTAGGTCCAGCCTGTCTCTACATCAGTGGAAAATTCTATCAACCTCCTGACAATAGGCCTGCAAGTTGTTCTTACTTACAAGGCCAACATTGGTGGTGTCATCAGCAAATTTGATGATTTTGACAGAGTTTGCCGTGGATGCACACTTAATTATGTAGAGGGACATCTAGACCAGTGACAAGACGCAACCCTGAGGGGACCAGTGTTGGTAACTCTTGGTCTAGAGGAGATGTCGCTCAGCGTAACAACTTGGGACCTGTTCTTGAGGAAGTCTGAGATCCATAGATGGAAAGTGGGATGGACGTCGAGCTCTGCAAGTTTGCCATGATGGTATTGAAGGCCAAGCTAAAATCCAGAAGAAAAATACTAGCGTAGGAGTCTGGTCTATCCAGATACAAAGATCCAGGTTCGGCTGGCACACCGATGCAAATAGTCAAAGATGTTTTATTCCATCATCGTATGCACAAAATATTTTTGTGCATACGATGATGGAATAAAACATCTTTGACTATTTGCATCGGTGTGCCAGCCGAACCTGGATCTTTGTTACTGGGTGGATGTGGCTTTTTGCATCTAGGCTGTGCACCCGAACATACACGGTAAGGTGTGCCTCTCCAAGAATTTGACATTGCACTGGTCTATCCAGATGGTCAGCGATGAGCTCCAGGCGGATACGGATGGCGCCGTCAGTGGACCTGTTTGCTCTGTACGTGGAGTGGAACGGGTCTAGGAGGGCCAGTGTAGAGCGCTTGAGAAGGGACAGGACCTCTCTACAGGACAGTAGATGTGAGGGCCACCGGCCTGAAGTTTTAATAACAAAAAGTAAGTAAAACAAATATGTAAAAAAGGAACCAACGTTGCCTTCAATAAACAGCCACGTTGGGACTGCTATTACCGCCGCACAGGACGTCCCAGCGCAGCGCTGATATCTGCCGATGGTTATAATGAATTCTCTTTGAAATGTCCCATTTAATGAAAGTGAAACCCTGTGAAGGAATGGGGAGGAGAGCCGGAGGAAAATGTAAATAAATCGGATTCTGTGTGAAGGAAGTGAGCGCAGCGAGGGGCATCAGTCTAAAACTTCACCATTAATTCCCAGCTCAGATTTACAGTTTTTTTTAATGCCTATGATGGCACATTTGCATAATTAGCCAAGGACGTTTTTTGTGCTTTTCATGCCTCTACTTTTTGGAATAAATATATTTAAATTGCCCGGATGGCTGGGTCATGTAGCTCCATTTCCTATTGCAATCTTATGGGAGAGTCAGCTGTCCAGACTCCTCCCCCAACCAATTATCATGCACCTGAGGTGGTCAGGGAGGAGCTGGGAAGAGCATCAGCCAGTCCCCTCCTGCATACATAGATCACCTGATCAGTCTGAACCCCTCCCTCTTCTGAGAGTTTAATCCTTTGTGGCTGACATTGCAGCACTACAGCAAAGCAGACTGGCCCAGATTAGTGTCTTGAAAAGCATTCAACCCTCCTACACCTATCCTTGTCCTTATAAAATAGGTATATAAAAGAGCAGTGAGAAATTGTTCATTAGTGCAGGTGGGTGGGGTAATAAGAGGGTAAGACACCCATCAGGGAGTGACTGTAGCTGGAGGGCTGGCCACAGAGAGTTGCTTTCTTTCATCAGGAGGAGGTGGGTGGAGTCAGGGGATCTGCTCTGTGCTGGGGGAGGTACTCTTGCTCTGCTGGCAAGAAGGAACTATAGTAGTCTGCCAGCCAAGAATATTCCCTATATTTACTGCAAAAAAAGGACCAACATGCAATACAAAAAAATGCTAATTAATGCAAATATACTATTATACACATTAAAGAAAACTAAGAGAGCGCTTTATGGTGGGTGGTATGGGCCATTTTTGGGGGCTCCCACTAAAGTAAAGGTAACCAGACTTGTATGCCAGGTATCCAATACCAATATAGATCAGTGAGTATTGATTAGTTTGTCGCCTTGCACACCTCAATTTCATCAGCGTTCAGAAGAAATCTGTCCTAGACTTGCTCTAACCACACCCAGCACGGTACCAATGAAAGCAGAAGAAACGGATGTGTCTGTACTGAACGAGTTTTCATCGATCGTTCAATAGACTGAGGCCCTAACTTTTCAGCAATTTCTTGCATTTTTAGTTAACTTAATTTTAAACATGGCATAGTCTGTTTGCCAGCATTTCAGCATTTAATTAAATTCACCCATCCTGATCGAGAAGCTCTGGGCAGCACACTGTTACCTTCCCCCTCACTTCTGTTATTGCAGAGTACTGATAGTGAACTAGCTGCAGCGTGTGCTGATCTCTCCTGACAAATATAAGGTGCCCATAGATTTAGCAATGTATGGGCAGATCGACCAAGAGACAAATCTCTCTCTCTGATCCAGTATGATTACAGAGAGATCTGTTGGCTGCCCATACACCACAGGCCAATTCCCAATCGATTTTAGCATGAAATATCTTGGGAATCGGCCTTGTGATGCCCCTAAATGTCAATGTGCCCCACCCCCAATGCATTAAAATCTCTTATCTGTCCATCTGCCACCAGTGTTCAGGTTCTTCTTCCTCATTTGCATCCCACGTTGCTGCCACACATAGCATGTCACACACACCAGTGTTAGGCGTCAGGCAGGAAGTGTGTGTGGGGGGGAGGGGAGTTAGGGTTAGGTGTCAGGCAGGTAGTTTGTGGGGGGAGGAGTTAGGGTTAGGCACCAGACAGGAAGTGTGTGTGGGGGGAGGAGTTAGGGTTAGGCGTCAGGCAGGAAGTGTGTGTGGGGGGGAGGGGAGTTAGGGTTAGGTGTCAGGCAGGTAGTTTGTGGGGGGAGGAGTTAGGGTTAGGCACCAGACAGGAAGTGTGTGGGGGGGGAGGAGTTAGGGTTAGGCGTCAGGCAGGAAGTGTGTGTGGGGGGGAGGGGAGTTAGGGTTAGGTGTCAGGCAGGTAGTTTGTGGGGGGAGGAGTTAGGGTTAGGCACCAGGCAGGAAGTGTGTGTGGGGGGAGGAGTTAGGGTTAGGCGTCAGGCAGGAAGTGTGTGTAGGGGGAGGGAAGTAAGGGTTAATCGTCAGGCAGGTAGTTTGTGGGGGGAGGTTAAAGTTAGGCATTAGGCAGGTAGCTTGTGGGGGGAGGAGGTAGGGTTAAGCAGCGGCGTCAGGCAGGTAGTTTGTGTGTGTGTGGGGGAGTTAGGCGTCAGGCAGGTAGTTTGTGGGGGGAGGAGTTAGGCTTAAGCGTCAGGCAGGTAGTTTGTGTGTGTGGGAGGGAGAGGTTAGGGCTAGGCGTCAGGCCCGTAGTTTGTGGGGGGAGGAGTCAGGGTTAAGCATCAGGCAGGTAGTTTATGTAGGGGAAGGAGTTAGGGTTAAGCGTCAGGCAGGCAGTTTGTGTGTGTGTGTGTGTGGGGGGGAGTTAGGGTTAAGTATTGGGCAGGTAGTTTGTGGGGGGAGGGAGTTAGGGTTAGGCATCAGGCAGGTAATTTGTGGGGGGGAGGGGTTAGGGTTCGGCATTAGGCAGGTAGTTTGTCAGGTGGGAGGGTCTTGCCTGACGCCTAACCAGGCAGGTAGTTTGTGGGGGGAGGAGTTAGGGTTAGGCGTCAGGCAGGAAGTGTGTGTGGGGGGGAGGAATTACGGTTAGGCGTCAGGCAGGTCATTTGTGGAAGCAGAAACGTTAAGTCTCCCATCAAACGTGGCTTCTGACGCCAACGGTACTTAAACTGCTTGATGACATGAAGCAGCACAGCTGAGGGAGATAACAGCAGGCTCTTCAGGCAGTAGCTGTACATGATCCTTCTTCTGGGACTCTGGCCAAGCTCTATGCAAGGGGGTGATTATGAGGCTGGGGTAGGGGCCCCTAGCTGAGCTCCATACAAGGGGGTTATTATGAGACTGGGGTAGGGGCCCTGGCTGGCTGTCCTGCTGTTCTAATTGGCTGCAGTAGTGTCTGAATCACACACACTTGAAACAAGCATGCAGCTAATCCAGCCACAGTTCAGTCAGAGCTTCTGATGTGCTGCATGCTTGTTCAGGGGCTGTGGCTAGAAGTATTAGAGGCAGAGGATCAGCAGGACAGCCAGGCAACTAGCATTGCTCAGAAGGAAATGAATATGGCAGCCACCATATCCCTCTCTTTACAGTTGCCCTTTAAGCTCACACAAGTACAAGACAGAAGCCACAGATGCCTCTGCTCGGCACCTGCCAATCCCGGGAAACACTTTCCATTTTGATTGGCCAATCGCTGACCAATGTTCCCCCCCCCCTCCATGTAGTATGAGGGTTACCTGCACAATCTGCTCATAGGCCTGGTGCACACCAAAACCCGCTAGCAGATCCGCAACATGCTGGCAGATTTGGAAACGCTTTTTCTTATTTTCCTGTAGCGTTTCAGCTAGCATTTTGCGGTTTTGTGAAGCGTTTTTGGTGTAGTAGATTTCATGTATTGTTACAGTAAAGCTGTTACTGAACAGCTACTGTAACAAAAACGCCGGCAAAACCGCTCTGAACTGCCGTTTTTCAGAGCGGTTTGCGGTTGTCCTATACTTAACATTGAGGCAGAAACGCATCCGCAATCCAAAATCTGCAGCAGCCCGGGAGTATGGGCTGGTGCACACCGAGCGGCTTTTTGGGCGTTTTCAGATCCGCTTGCGGCTGCGGATCTGCTTGGTCAATGTATCTCAATGGGGTGGTGCACACCAGAGCGGGAGGCGTTTTGCAGAAACGAAAAATGCCTGGGTGAGGCATTTTTTGGATTGTGGATGCGTTTCTGCCTCAATGTTAAGTATAGGAAAAACGCAAACCGCTCTGAAAAACGGCACTTCAGAGCGGTTTTGCAGGCGTTTTTTGTTACAGAAGCTGTTCAGTAACAGCTTTACTGTAACAATATATGAAATCTACTATACTGAAAACCGCAGCAGCAATCCGCAAAACGCTAGCAAAACGCCTCCTAAAAATAAAAAAAAGCGTTTAAAAATCTGCTAGCATTTTGCGGATCTGCTAGCGGGTTTTGGTGTGCACCAGCCCTCAGTGTTTCTGCAAAACGCCTCCCGCTCTGGTGTGCACCAGCCCATTGAAATACATTACCCTAGCGGATCCGCACCCGCAAGCGGATCGCAAACCGCAGCGGAAACGCTCCGGTGTGCACTAGGCCAAAGTGTTCAATATCTGTTGGCCCTCATGCAATCAAAATTGAAGGTGTGTACCAGGGTTTAGGCCTCTTTTTCACAGTTTACTGAGCTGTGTGCTCAACAAACAGTTCCCAGGCAGCTGCGAGCAGTTCCCAGGCAGCAGTGAGGAGTTACCAGGCAGCAGCAGCCAGCAAGCAGTTCCCAGGCAGCAGTGAGGAGTTACCAGGCAGCAGTGAGGAGTTACCAGGCAGCAGCAGCCAGCAAGCAGTTCCCAGGCAGCTGCGAGGAGTTACCAGGCAGCAGCAGCCAGCAAGCAGTTCCCAGGCAGCAGTGAGGAGTTACCAGGCAGCAGTGAGGAGTTACCAGGCAGCAGCAGCCAGCAAGCAGTTACCAGGCAGCAGCAGCCAGCAAGCAGTTACCAGGCAGCAGTGAGGAGTTACCAGGCAGCAGTGAGGAGTTACCACCAGGCAGCAACAAGCAGCCAGCAAGCAGTTCCCAGGCAGCAGTGAGGAGTTACCAGGCAGCAGTGAGGAGTTACCAGGCAGCAGCAGCCAGCAAGCAGTTACCAGGCAGCAGTGAGGAGTTACCAGGCAGCAGCAGCCAGCAAGCAGTTCCCAGGCAGCAGTGAGGAGTTACCACCAGGCAGCAACAAGCAGCGAGGGCTGCTTCACTTTGGGTCGATTCTTTGGATACATTCACACTGCAGCGGTTGCAATTTCGATTAATCGCAAACGCAATTCGGTGGCAAATGCTCTGTGATTCTTGTTCTATTGAACGGAAATCACAAACGCAAATCGTGCTGAATCGTAAGATTTTGCCCGCAAATCGCAATCGTGGAGCCGAACGCGGGCAAAGCTCCAAGTGTGAACCGGCCCTTACCAGAAAGTTGTGAGAGTTTGAGAGGCATTTCACTGCCTATCAACAGTCTGTGGAAAAGAGGCCTTAGGGCTGGTGCAGACCACGAGCGGTTCTTCTGAGTGTTTTTTAAAACGCTTGCAGGGGGAAAACCGCTTGCTAATGAAAGTGAATGGGCTGGTGCACACCAGAGCGGCTCGTTTTTTCCACAAAGGCAAACTCCCGGGCTGCAGCATTTTTTAGATTTCTGAGGCATTTCTGCCTCAATGTTAAAGTATAAGAAAGTGGAAAACAGCTCTGAAAAACACCAGATCAGAGCAGTTCTCCGAGTGTTTTTGTTACAGAAGCTGTTCTGTTCCAGTTTTACTGTAATAAAAAAATAAAAAACGCCACACCAAAATGCTCCAAAAACCACTAGGCATGTTTAGAAAATCTCTGAGGCCCCATTCACACTACCGCTTTTGCTAGCGTTTTACTCTGGCGCTTTTTGGCGATTAACGCCATTCACACTTGGGGAGATTTTCCACGATCGCGATTAGCGCTTCTATAGCACTAAACGCGATAGCCGGGAAATCGCCTGAAAATAGTGCAGGATACCATTTTTTTTTAGTGATTTGCGTTAATCACTGGCGATTAACGCAAATCGCCCAAGGAAGAACAGGCCCATAGGTTATTATTGCACTAGCTCTTTAAAAAGCGCTAGAGCTTGAGCGTTTTGCCAAAATCGTCGGCAAAACGCTCTAGTGTGAATGGGGCCTAAGGGCTGGTGCAAACTAAGCGCTTTTTGGTAGCATTTTCAAAACAGTTTGGCTAATGTATTTCAATGGGATGGTGCACACCAGCGGTTTGCGGTTTTTAGCAAAGCGGGCCTCCTGCTGCATGTTTGCAGTTTGCAGAAGCGTTTCTGCCTCAATGTAAAGTATAGGAAAAGCTCAAACCGCTCTGAAAACTGCTACATCAGAGCGGTTTTCCAGGCGTTTTTGTTACAGAAGCTGCTCAGTAACAACTTTACTGTAACAATATGTGTCATCTGCTGCACAAAACCGCTAGGCATGTTTAAAAAACCTCTGTAAACGGCCTGGTGCACACCAAAAACCTCTAGCAGATCCACAAAATGCTAAGCAGCGGTGAAAGGCTAAAACGCTGCGTTTTGGCTGCAGGCGTTTTCAAGGCGTTTTCAAGGCGTTTTAACTCCTATACATTACAATCAATTGTAATGAGAAACGCCGCGGTAGGCCCAGAAAAAGCGCCTGGGAGCGTTGAAACGCAACGCTCCAAAACGCAGCGTTTAGTGTGAATGGTAAAATGAAAGTCTATGGACTTTCTTTTACCTAGGAAAACGCCAACTTCGGCCGTGGCGTTAAAACGCCGAAAAAGCCCTCTGGTGTGAAAGGGCCCGAAACGCTTTTTCTTCTTTTCCTGTAGCGTTTCAGCTAGCATTTTGCGGTTTTGTGAAGAGTTTTTGGTGTAGTAGATTTCATGTATTGCTACAGTAAAGCTGTTACTGAACAGCTACTGTAACAAAAAACGCCTGGAAAACCGCTCTGAAGTGCCGTTTTTCAGAGCGGTTTGCGTTTTTACTATACTTAACATTGAGGCAGAAACGCATCCGCAAACCAAAATCTGCAGCAGCCCGGGAGTATGCGTTTCTGCAAAACGCCTCCCGCTCTGGTGTGCACCAGCCCATTGAGATACATTACCCTAGCGGATCCGCACCCGCAAGCAGATCGCAAACCGCAGCAGAACCGCTCTGGTGTGCACTAGGCCAGAATGCCGAGAATCGCTCTGAAATCTGCTTCAATAGCCTCTAGCGTTTTGCGGATCTGCTAGAGGCTTTTGGTGTGCACTGGGCTTATGTCAGCTGATGCTCCAGAATCTTTAGGAGGGACTTTGAAATCAGCTCACCTGTGTCATCAAGCTCTGCTGGAAGCTGCAGACTCCTCCTACCTTGAATATTCATTGCAGAAAAGTGCAGTAGTCCAGCCCCCAAAGCTAGCCTTTGTCAGGTATACGGCTGCTTCTGTGATATGCTAGACACGCAGGCTGCTTGTGCCATGGAGAAATCCCCTTTGAGATGCATCCTGCCGGCTGCAGGTCGGGCACTGCAGAGAGTCCTGTCACGGTGAGTTCACAGCCTGCTTCTTAAGCTAAGTACACACTTTCAATTATAATTGGCCAATCGCTGACCAATCTTACCACCTACCTGTAGTACGAGGGCCAGCAGATTTGGAATACTAAAGCTAGGTGCACACAAGATAAATATCTGAAAATTGAAAGATCAAAGATAATCTGTTTAAAAAAAAAAAAAAAAAAAAAAAAATTCTCCGCCTAGTAGTGGCAGTGGGTGTTGTACTGTGTTAGCCATCAGTAAAAGCAACAAATAGCCTGGTTCAAAACTTCTTGCTGAAAAGTTCACAAAAGGCCTCCAAAGATCACAACAAAAGATATTTGTCTCAAAATCTTTCAGATCCATCCTGGTGGATCTGATCTGCAGATGATTGTCCGTTAAACAAGGTGTGAGATCTGCAGATATCCTAGACTATGAATGCATTTGCAGGAACTGATCTTTTGCATGTGTGCAGCATCTTTCGGATCAGTCAGATTACTTAATAATAACAGGAATTCCGCAGGTATTGGGAACGAACGTTAGTCGCAATGATCAATTTAAGTTAATAGGCACATTAAGATTGGCGAAGTGATACAAGCTGCAGGCTGGAGAGTGAGCTCCCGGTGACTATCTCTGGCTGTGGTCGCGCGATTATTAGGCCTGGCTCACACGGGGGGGGGGGGGGGGTTGCAGGACCTTTACCAGTGGCCGTGGTGCTTGTCATTAAGGGCCCATTCACACTAGAGCGGTTTGTGCCGTGATTTCAGTAAAACACTCAAACGCTAACTCTTTTTACACGCGCTAGTGTAATGAAACCCTATGGGCCCATTCTTACTTTGTGCTAATCGCTGCAAATCACCCAAAAACGCTAAATGCAAACGCGTAGCCTGCACCATTTTCAGGGAATTTCCCAGTGATCGTGTTTCAGTGCTATAGAAGCGCTAAACGCGATCGTGGAAAAATCGCAGCCGTGTTCAGTGATTTTTTTTTTTTTTTTTTTTTTTTTTTTTTTTTGCATGAAATCGCGGAAAAATCACTCCTGCAAAAAGTGTGAATGAGCCCTAAGGGTCGGCTTACATGGGCGATAGCCATACGTTTATCAGTGGCCATAGTGCTTGTCGTTAAAGGACACCTGAAGAGAGAGGTATATAGAGGCTGCCATGTTTATTTCCTTTTAAGCAATACCTTGCTTGGCAGCCCTGCTGATCCTCTGCCTCTAATACTTTTAGCCAGGGCGTTCCTAGGGTCCTTGGAGATCGGGGTCACCTGTGGGCACTAGGTGGGGGGTGTATGTGGCAAAAAAATGGGCGTGGCCATACAGTGAGTGGGCGGGGCCAAATGTGCATGAACTTAGCAGCGATGTAAGCTACAGATAACGAGCTGGCCCATCAAAATATTGGATGGAGCCCCCTGGCGGCAGGGCAGTGGCAAATGCACACCTTCCTTGCGTTCCACGGATGTTTCTCTCTCTCTCTCTCTCTCTAGCTTCTGACGCGACTTCCTGTATAAACAGGAAGTCGCGTCAGACACTAGAGGGAGAAACATCCGCGCTGGAACGCAAGGAAGGTATGTATCTGCCGCTGCCTGCATATGCACTGTTCAATGCTGGAGGGGAGTGCAGAGGGGAGAGCCTGAGGGGGGGGGAGACCGTCCCCCCTCCCCAACGACGTGCCACCAAGCTCTCCCCTCAAGCTGCGACCCCTCCAGATCTTAGCAGCGGGGCACCCCTGTAAATTGGGGGCATGGGCCCCCCCCCCCAAAATAGGGCTAGCCCATGCTTTTAGCCATAGCCCCTGAACAAGCATGCAGCAGATCAGGTGTTTCTGACATTATTGTCAGATCTGACAAGATTAGCTGCATGCTTGTTACATGGTGTGATTCAGACACTACTGCAGCCAAATAGACTAGCAGGGCTGCCAGGCAACCGGTATTGTATAACAGGAAATAAATATGGCAGCCTCCATAGTCTTCTCACTTCAGTTGCCCTTCAAGGGCCAGCCCAGCTCACACGGGCGATAGGGGTGTTTGTTAATAAAGCTCTGAATGGGAAAGCGCTTGTACTGTCATTTACGCTGCATTCTCATCCCGCTTTTTCCTGCCGTTTCGTTGACCCTGGAAGCAACATGCTGGTTCCGGGGTCCCTCTACTGCTACATCTGTAACCCATTTTATCCGTTAGCACCAGGCTCTGGCTGAGTGGAATCCACCAGACACTGACGGTGGCCACAGCAATTTCAATCAACCAAAACGCTTTAATGTCACAACGCCCCTCCCTTGCACATCAAAGATCAAAATACACAGTACTCTAGTCTTGACAGCCGGTGCACCGGTAAAGGCTGCGGAAAAAAATGTTAGTTACATACAAAATATGAGCTACAAAAGGTCTTCTTGTACAACAATCAACCACTTGGCAGCATATACAGATCACAGTACCATTGTTGGGAATGGGCTGGGGAAAGGGCTGGTCTACTGAGCAATTCAGTCCAGTACCTAATCAGTTCTCAGTCCCTTGCAACCAAGTTCAAGCTATATTACTTAACAAACTTTACTCTTAATCCCTCCCCTCTGGATTGGGCCTCCCAAAATAAGAAAATAAAATATCAAAATAAACAAAAGGGGTTAGAGGCAGAGCAAATAAAAGTAGATAAAATAAAATATAAAGTAGCTGAGGCACCCCTCTATATCATCATCATCACCT
This sequence comes from Hyperolius riggenbachi, assembly GCF_040937935.1. Classification (NCBI taxonomy): domain Eukaryota; kingdom Metazoa; phylum Chordata; class Amphibia; order Anura; family Hyperoliidae; genus Hyperolius; species Hyperolius riggenbachi. The sequence goes on along the minus strand of NC_090653.1, from coordinate 298,203,868 downwards.
TTCCACAAGATAACTCTCTCTGTTTAAGTGCACTTTGACTTTAAGGCTGAATAAGCTCTGAATCTATGACATTGCAACACTTGTACTCCAACTTAGTGGACTCTGTATCTTGATCAGATCTCACTTGGTTTCTGCTGCAGCACACTTTAGTATCACAAGATGCAATGTAACTCCTCCTCCTACACTTATCTCCGGTTCACTTTAAATATCAAACTCTTTGTAATTCGGCAGACCACATCAACTGAAGAACTTATGGAGTTTAACTCTTGACTTGAAACGGACTTGACAGGAATAATGTCTCTATGTATAACAGGACTTTATGCCAGCAGGGGCTGTATCATCTCAGCGGGGTACTCTAAGGAGGCTGTTAGTTAATGTCTCTAAGTGACAGCAAGGCCTGAACATTCAATACGCTTCTTATAATCAACAGCAACTTTTATCACTTTATATAAGCAGCTTTCTTCTGCATAAGCAACTGTATTCACATTATATACACTGTGTCTATCTATATATAGCTTTCTGACACAGGCAGTCTCTAGTAACACCACTTATGACCAGAGTCTGGGCCTCTCCAGGTTCTGGGTTGCTATCATCAGCAAGTGACGCTGGACACTGCCTACTAACTGTACACACTTTATGGCTTGTAGTTGGCTCTCAGGCCTGTACTCATCTGACTGCATCTGCCTTAGCTCAGGTTTGGTCCGGGTCTGCTGCCTCCAGTTAGTGTCCGGCCTGCTGCCGCTGTCCTCATGGGCACAACTGTACTCTTTCCCTGTGTGGCCGCCGGGTCCCCCTTTAGCTTCCGGGCAACTGCTACGACCTTTCTCTCTTGCTGGTCTGCCTCTTCCCCGCACCGCTAGCTCCTCCTCCAAGTCCTCTCTCCTCCTCACTCTGGCGCGCTCTCTGGTTTCTCCCAGTTCCCTCTGGTTACACCCTCTAAGCTCTGCCCCTGTGCCTGCGCAATAGCTTCCCGCAGGCCGCGCGGGGCTTCTGGAAAGTTCCAGCAAGTTCCCCTACTTTGCATACTGTGGTCGCCTAGCAACAGGATATGTGACCTTTCTATCGCTTACACTCCCTTCTCATGCACAGTTTTTGATTCCATCAGCCTGATACTTAGTCTTAAAGGCGCCACAAGCATAGAAATGCTTTAGTACTTTGGAGCCCTCTTTTGGGGGTTACAACTCTCCGTTACTCCCTGCGGGGGTGAAATACGCCAGGAGCCGCCGAATGCAGAAACGCCGCCAGAAGCCCGCTTGACCTGACCCTGATCGGAGATCTGATTGTAGTTCACCTGGGCAGATCCGGGAGGTTGGATGGGGTTAATCAGATCTGGACCGTAATGATTCATTATCCGGCCGGTATCATTTATAATCCTCGCAGATTTGATTAGCGACGTGTAAAGTTCAGGTGCAACCTCCGGGGGATTTGCGCTCGGCGAGGAGGGAGAAATGCAGATCTGTCAGAATCCAGACGCCGCTGATTACACACGAATAGCGGCAGCTGTTATTCCACCGACTGTAACTAATGTCGCTCAGCAGTGCAGATAATGAGGTCCTGGGCGACTCCTCTGAAGTAAACATGTGATGTCATCACTAATGGAGAGGTCAGGTGATCACCAGAGACGACCAATGAAAGTGTGCAGTTGCATGACATTTGCAGCAATCGCAGAAAATAAATCACCTTGGTTGACAAAGGTCGGATAGTGTTCATGATGGATAATTTTCGCTTTCATTAAATTGTCAGATTTTAAAGGGCAACCGAGGGGACCTGTGACATGAGATAGACATGTGTATGTACAGTGCCAGGCACACAACAACAAATAACTAGGCTGTGTTCCCTTTTTTTTTTTTTTTTTTTTTTTTTTTTTTTCTTTCTATGCCTCAAAGAGTTAAATATCAGGTATGTAAGTGGCTGACTCAGTCCTGACTCAGACAGGAAGTGACTACAGTGTGACCCTCACTGATAAGAAATTACAACTATAAAACACTTTCCTAGCAGAAAATGGCTTCTGAGAGCAGAAAAGAGATAAAATGGGTCATTAGTTCATAGATTTTAGCTCTGGCATACTTCAATGAATGTGTCATTGAGCAAAAACAATAAAACAGTAAAAACTTTAAAGTTACTTTAAAGAGGACATGAATAATGATCTAGTTAAAAACAAAGGAGAAAAAGTTTGCATATAGGCCAATGAATGTTATGAAAGGAAGCCGAAAGTAAAAGAATTTGGCCCAGTTTAACTAACCTCAGCCCCCCATGGTCTTTCCAGCAGCTTCCCCCTCTGACAGCTGCACGGTCGGCCCCAGGCTCCGCCTTGATCACGCTTCCATGGACTGGAGCGCTCTGCGCTTGCACGGTTCATAAAAATTGCCGCTCTGGTAGCAGGATTGAGGAGGCCAGAGGCACCGCATGGGCAGCAGCCTGCTACTCGCTCACTCAGCACCATACATGCCTGCAGGGAATGAGGAAGAGGGGCACTGGCAGCATAGAGGCATATGTATGTAATAGCCGCTGGGAGACTTGGGCACAGGATACAGCCGAGATACGGCTTATCCTGCTGCTGCACAAGTTCCCAGCGGCATTCATTACTATTCTCCCTCCAGGTCCACGTGGATGGTGGGGAATTATGTAATTCTGCTTCCAGGTATTGCTGGCGGCCGAATTAGTGTTTTAAAGTAACTTCTGCTCTGTGTTCTGACGGTGCCGAAGTTACTCACTGTGCACTGCTATTGTGACTGGGGGGGTATTTAGCCTGGCAGCCAGTTTGCGGGCCATGGGTGGTGAATTTGCTTTGGGGGGTGGGGCAGCGCTAGAGGGGGTCCCCAAGCTATTTTTGCCCTGGCACCCCATTGTAGCTATAACCGGCCCTGTTTTGGAGGGGCACAGCTGCTGAACACGTCGCTACGGAGTGGCTGCGGGAGGCACGGGAGGGCTGCAGGGGGCAGGAGGGGGCTGCGTGAGGCACAGGAGAACTGCAGGGGGCGTAGAAGGGCTGCGGGGGGCACAGGAGAGCTGCAGGGGGCGTAGAAGGGCTGCGGGGGGCACAGGAGGGCTGCGGGAGGCGTAGAAGGGCTGCGGTGGGGCAGAGGAGCGTTGCGGGGGGCTCCAGTGGGCACTGCAGGGTGGTGTAGAAGGGCTGCGGGGGGCACAGGAGGGTTGTGGGGAGCACAGGAGGGTTGCAGGAGGCGTAAAAGGGCTGCGGTGGGGCAGAGGAGCGTTGCGGGGGGCTCCAGGGGGCGCTGCAGGGTGGTGTAGAAGGGCTGCAGTGGGGCAGAGGAGTGTTATGGGGGGCACAGGAGGGTTGTGGGGGGCACAGGAGGGTTGCAGGAGGCGTAAAAGGGCTGCGGTGGGGCAGAGGAGCGTTGCGGGGGGCTCCAGTGGGCACTGCAGGGTGGTGTAGAAGGGCTGCGGGGGGCACAGGAGGGTTGTGGGGAGCACAGGAGGGTTGCAGGAGGCGTAAAAGGGCTGCGGTGGGGCAGAGGAGCGTTGCGGGGGGCTCCAGGGGGCGCTGCAGGGTGGTGTAGAAGGGCTGCGGTGGGGCAGAGGAGTGTTATGGGGGGCACAGGAGGGTTGTGGGGGGCACAGGAGGGTTGCAGGAGGCGTAAAAGGGCTGCGGTGGGGCAGAGGAGCGTTGCGGGGGGCTCCAGGGGGCGCTGCAGGGTGGTGTAGAAGGGCTGCGGTGGGGCAGAGGAGCGTTGCGGGGGGCTCCAGGGGGCGCTGCAGGGTGGTGTAGAAGGGCTGCAGTGGGGCAGAGGAGCGTTGCGGGGGGCTCCAGGGGGCGCTGCAGGGTGGTGTAGAAGGGCTGCGGTGGGGCAGAGGAGCGTTGCGGGGGGCTCCAGGGGGCGCTGCAGGGTGGTGCAGAGGAGCGTTGCGGGGGGCTCCAGGGGCGCTGCAGGGTGGTGTAGAAGGGCTGCGGTGGGGCAGAGGAGCGTTATGGGGGGCACAGGAGGGCTGCAGGGGGCTGGATGAAGTCCCAGGTAAGTTTACACTGGGCAGATTTCTTTCACTTTGGGTCCCCTTTAACCAATGGAGATAAAAGGGCAAAAGCTGAAGCATGCAGAGGATACATACAGTATTACGAGATGTACATTTTATAGCATATGAATCGCTGCAGCAAGTCGCGCCCTCCTCCATCCCCAATATATCGCTGAGCGCTGATGGCGGCCGCATCCCACGCATTTGGCAGATGTGAAGTGAAATCTGAACAATGGCATTAGATTGGGAATATAAGGGAGACTTATACCCGAGGCGGCGGGAAACCCATACTTGGGAGAGGAAACATCAGCAGGAGGGAGATTATACTAAATTCATCCAGCAGCTAATTGGCTCCAAGCGCCGGAAAGTGTAAAAAGTTACATAAAATCTAATATTTCCACACATGTTTATTAATATCTTGATGTATAACGTCACATATTGCCATGTACAGTGACAGCGGGGAGAGAACCGCGCCCACCCCAATAAAACTCAGCTTTTTATAAAGATAAGCATGCATGAAGACCAGCCTCGGCCCCAGACAAAACAATTATCTCCCCCCCCCCCCCCCCCCCCAAGCCTCCAAACTTATGAGTAAGGCCCCATTCACACTTAAGAGTTGTGCCAGCGATTTCGGCAAAACGCTCAAACGCTGGCGCTTTTCAAAGCGCTATTGTAATCAGAGTCTATGGGCCGTTCTCATTTGGGCAATCTGTGCTAATCGCCCAAAAACGCCAAACGCGCAGCCTGCACCATTTTCAGGCAATTTCCCGGCGATCGCGTTTTAGTGCTATAGAAGAGCAAAACGCAATCGCTAAAAAAAACGCCAGGAGTGAGTGGTGATTTTTTTTTCAGCGTTAATCGCCAAAAACCGCCAGAGTAAAACGCTTGCAAAATCGCTAGCGTTTTGCGATCAGCAAGTGTTAATGGGCCCTTAGGGCTGGTGCACACCAAGAGCGCTTCTGAGCACTTTTAAAAAGGCCAGTGCTTGGCTAATGTATATGAATGGGATGGAGCGCACCAGAGCGATGAGCTTTTTTCCCAAATGCAAATGCGGGCCCTGCAGCATTTCGTGCCCATTCAACCAAGAGAGTTTTGCCGGTGATTTTTGGCTGCAGCTGACTCCTCCGCCCGTATCGGCGAGCCTGGGTGAGGTAGCTGTTTATCGACCTCTGCGCTCTCCATCCTGCGGCGAGGCTGTTGGCACCGCCTCAGAATGACAGGAAAGATGAAATCATGTAATGACTTATTGCTAACAGGAAAAACAATAAGCATAGCAGATGAAAACCTCCTCCATTATTCAGCGTACGCTTGCGGTGTGTGCCCGGGCATCATAACATCCCATTTTACCCAGCAATAACCATACAGCGCAGAGACTCTCGCCAGAGCAAAATATCCTGTATAACCCTCCACACTGGTAAAGAAACAGACAATTATTAAAGTGGACCCAAACGCTTGCACAGGACAGAAGGAAAACGCAAAGAAATACACCCTGTATGTTTTTACAGAGTTTAGCCTTTTTAATTCCCCCTCATTTGTGTCTAATTACAAGTTGTAATCTGATCTCTCCCATGTCACATGACTGCCTATGGGAGATAAGCAGATAAGCCCATATGAAATTACAGTCTGTAAACAATATGGGCCTGTACACACTGCTGAGCTTTTAAAATCGCATGCGTTTTTTAATAGCAAGGCCTTTTGAAAAATCATGAAAATGGTACACACTGGTGCGATGCGTTTTTTTTCTATTTTCATGAAGGCTTTGCGGTTTAAAAAAACCCATGCGACTTTAAAAACGCAGCAGTGTGTACAGGCCCTAGTCTGCTTCCATGAATCAGGAAGTAGAAATTGTGCAGATTTATTGCAGGAATTGTATCAGCTGTAACAAATACATGTTTTTGTTTAAAGGTGATTATGCTGTTGCTTATCTCAGAGCAGAGATATACTGGTAGGTGAACAGAGGCGACAGTAGAATAAAAGTACATACATTTTTTTAAAAAAATTGCTGGGAGGAAGTGGTGGACTTGCCTCCGTTAAAGCAGACACCAAGGACTGTGATTAAATAAATAAATAAATAAATACACATTTGTTGAAGCTACCCCAAGGATGCAACGCGTTTCGCGGGCACAGCCCACTTCTTCAGGCAATAAACAGGGGATGAACAGCAATTCTGTTATAGCAAGCAGAGCGCCTCTGTGTCACAGTTGCATCCTTGGGGTATCTTCAATAAATGTGTATTTATTTATTTAATCACAGTCCTTGGTGTCTGCTTTTACTCCCAGCAATTTCTTAAAAAAATGTTATGTACTTTTATTCTACTGGCGCCTCTGTTCACCCACCAATATTTTCTAGTCCACCCCTGGTGGAGGGGTGATCTACCCTTTTTCTCCTATCTACAGAGAGCGACTTCTTAATCCTGAGTGAGGACAGGTCTAATCTCCTCACCTGCCTAATGAGTGGTTACCTGAGCGGTAACCCATGTTTGTGAGTATTACCATCTCACTGTCTCAATTATTCAATCTGTCTTGACATACTACACCATATTGGGCTCTCGGTTTCTCTTCAATTTTAGAGCAGAGAGGACGTTCTGAGTTTAGGGGCTTGATTCACAAAGCTGTGCTAACTGTTTAGCATGAGCGTGCTAACAGTTAGCACGTGAAGTGCCGTTCGTGGACTTTTGCGTGTGCAAAGTGCGGAGATTTCACAGTTTTATATTATGTTTAAATGAACATTTTAAGTTTTAACTGTTTTATTGTTTTTGCTCAATGACACATTCATTGAAGTATGCCAGAGCTAAAATCTATGAACTATTGACCCTTTTTATCTCTTCCCTGCTCTCAGAAGCCATTTTTTGCTAGGAAAGTGTTTTATAGTTGGAATTTCTTATCAGTGAGGGTCACACTGTAGTCACTTCCTGTCTGAGTCAGGACTAAGTCAGCCACTTACATACCTGATATTTAACTTTTTCAAGCAGAGAAAGAAAAAAAGGAACACGGCATAGTTATCTGTGTGCTAGGCACTGTACATACACATGTCTATCTCATCATGTCACCTCGGGTATCCTTTAACCATTACACTATCCAGCCACTGCAAGGAAGCCAACTGTACCTGTGATCGGCTCTGTGCAGTGGGAGGAGGTGGATGGGGTCAAGTGATCAGCTCTGAGCAATGGTAAGAGTTGGGGCGGGGTCAGGTGATCGGCTCTTTGCGGTGGGTGGGGTCAAGTGATTGGCTTTTTGCTGTGGGTGGGGTCAGATGATTGGCTCTGAGCAGTGGGAGGAGGTGGGCTGGGTCAGATGATCGGCTTTGAGCAGTGGGAAGCGGTGTGTGATGATCAGGTGATCGGCTCTGTGCAGTGGGAAGTGGTGCATGGGGGTCAGGTGATCGGCTCTGAGCAGTGGGAGGAGGTGGATGGGGGTCAGGTGATCGGCTCTGTGCAGTGGGAGGAGATGGGCTGGGTCAGGTGATCGGCTCTGTGCAGTGGGAAGCGGTGCATGGGGGTCAGGTGATCGGCTCTGAGCAGTGGGAGGAGGTGGGCTGTAAAATACTTGACTGCTGCTGACTGTTTCTTCTTGCCAATACATGTATAGTTCTACTGGGAGGAAGGAAGGGTCAGCAGTCTAAGGCTCAACACACACCATACAATCTTGGTTGTTCAATCTTACCACTTTCATGTAATATAAGAGCTTATCCAATCAATCATTCAAGGTATTTTCAATCTGTTGGCCCTTATACTACATAGTTTTGGTAACGGTACTTATCCGTTAGCCGGGCGCATCCTCTAGGTGGCGCTAATTACTATTCCCCCTCCAGGCCGACATGGATAGTAGCGAAAGATGTAACTCTGGTGGAGTTTTGTCGCCACCTAGAGGATGCGCCCGGCTAACGGATAAGTACCTTGGTAACTCTGTACAACCAAGATTGTATGGGGTGTGTTTTTTTAAATCTATTCAGTAGACCTCACCAGTGACTAATTGCTAATTAATGGAAATGTACTGTTCTAGGCACTGAGATTGGGGCTTTAATTGACTGAAATGACAAACAGACGCACGCAGCGCTGATATAATTATGCTAATCTTGGACAGTGGCGTTATTTTCACTTTAAACGATCTCGGCGTGTTTTGGCGCCCTGGAAGTTGGCAGAGGTAAGCGGCGGGTCATACGGCGTTAAATGGATGAGGCGTCGGAGGTCGTCGCAGGAAAATCAATATGGGAAAAGCATTTGAATATTTCTACCAGCCAATTAAGGAGCAGGTGACCTTGGAGCGGAGATGTCACAGCTCAGTCGGAGACCCGCGATATCTTCTGGACGTCGCAGTAATTACACTCCTGGGGCCGCCGCCCGACTTCTTAAGCCTTTAATTATGGATTCTGACACTGTTTTTTTTGGCATAGGGCCATCCATGGGGGGGGGGGGGGGGGGGGGTGAGAAACCGCAAGAACTGTCTGACGCTGGCCACAATGGAAGCACCCAGCACTTAATGACCGATCACCGTGGATGACGCACAACCACTCCAACACCAAATCCTATCGGACAGCCGCGGAATATTAATATTCCTAACTTATTCCTGTTTAAGGGAAATGTAAGGAATCCATTAAGACCTCCGGGGACGGACCACACACTGTCTGCAGGAAATATTCACTGCAAGTGTTTTGCTGCACATTGGGCAATGATGCACAGAGCTTTTTCACCTGTTTTCACCTTAAAGGGGAGCTTCAGCCTAAACAAACATACTGTCATTAAGTTACATTAGTTATGTTAATTAGAATAGATGGGTAATATAATTTTTTACCCACCCTGTTTTAAAAGAACAGGCAAATGTTTGTGATTCATGGGGGCAGCCATCTTTGTCATGGGGGCAGCCATCTTTTTGGTTGAAAGGAGGTGACAAGGAGCAGGAGACACAGTTCCAACTGTCCTGTGTCCTGATAACCCCTCCCAGCTGCACACGCTAGGCTTCAAATGTCAAATTCAAAATGTAGAAAAAAAAAAAATTGCACCAAAAAAATTGCACCAAAACAGCAGAATGAGAGCAACAACATCAGAAATCCCATCATGCTTTGCACAGCATCAGGGGAAAAAAGCCCGGGCAGTTTTCTTCTGTGCAGCTAAAAATGAGGCTTGGATAAGAAAAACAAAGTTCTGATGCTGTGAAACTGTTAAAGGAACACCAGGCCTTTTCAGTGCTGCTGAGTAGATTTTTAGTCCGGAGGTTCACTTTAACTATGCTACTATGTGAGCAGGCAAAAAACCCTCCCACCCCCCACCCCCCTCTCACCCGGGGCTTCCTCCAGCCCCTTGCAGCTGGGGGGAGGAGGATTTGCCTGATGACTCCTTTTAAGCTGCCAAAGAGCAAAAATATAATATAATAAAAGGGGCACTATGACGAAAAATTGTAAAATGTGCAAACTAAGACAAATAAGTACGATTTTTCCAGAGTAAAATGAGCCATAAATGACTTTTCTCCTATGTTGCTGTCACTTACAGTAGGTAGTAGAAATCTGACAGAAGTGACAGGTTTTGGACTAGTCCAACTCTTCATAGGGGATTCTCAGCAAGTCTTTTATTCTTTATAAAGATATTCCCTAAAAAGGATTTAAACAATGATGCTGGCCAGCTTTCCTGCTCGCTACACAGTTTTTTTTGGGCAGTGGGACAGAGCAACTGCCATTCACTGAGGCTACATACACATTTGAGATAAAGGCCTCAATTCACTAAGCTTATCTCCTGTCTTTAATAACTCTTCTACAGTTGTTACCATGGTGATAAGGCATGTAGTATTCAGGAAACATTTTACCTTAGGAAAAACCTTAAAGTTAACTCTTCTGTCTTTAAGTTAACTCTTCAATCCTTAAAATAACTCCAGAGTTAAAGACAGGCTGTTTATTAACTGCATGTGAAAATAACTACAGAGGAGGTAACTTAACTACAGAGGAGGTAACTTAACTACAGAGGAGGTAACTTAACTACAGAGGAGGTAACTTAAGTAATGAAGAGATAAGATAACTCTCTCTTATGTGGAGGTAAGTTTTCTCTTGCCTTATTATCTCCAGCATGATCTTAGTGAATTGAGGCCATAGTCTTTGGAAAATGAAAGATCACAGACCAATCTTACCACCCTTCCATGTAATATGAGAGCCACACCTACACAGTCTATTCTATGGAGCTGCACTCCCCATCAGACAGAAATCTTACCCCCTTCCATGTAGTATGAGAGCCACACCTACACAGTCTATTCTATGGAGCTGCACTCCCCATCAGACAGAAATCTTACCCCCTTCCATGTAATATGAGAGCCACACCTACACAGTCTATTCTATGGAGCTGCACTCCCCATCAGACAGAAATCTTACCCCCTTCCATGTAGTATGAGAGCCATACTCTACACAGTCTTTTCTATGGAGCTGAACTCCCCATCAGACAGAGCTCTTACCACCCTTCCATGTAATATGAGAGCCATACTCTACACAGTCTTTTCTATGGAGCTGAACTCCCCATCAGACAGAGATCTTACCCCCTTCCATGTAGTATGAGAGCCATACTCTACACAGTCTTTTCTATGGAGCTGAACTCCCCATCAGACAGAGCTCTTACCACCCTTCCATGTAATATGAGAGCCATACTCTACACAGTCTTTTCTATGGAGCTGAACTCCCCATCAGATAAAAAAACCTTTGCAAGATGCTGCACACACAGATCAATTCCTGCAAAAGATCTGTTCCTGCAAATTGCATTCATAGTCTATGAGATCTGCAGATCATCATATACACCTTGTTTAACAGACAATCATCTGCAGATCTAAAAATCCATCCTGGTGGATCTGATCTGCAGATGAATGTCTGTTAAGCAAGGTGTGTATGAGGATCTGCAGATATCATGGACTATGAATGCATTTTGCAGGAACAGATCTGTTACATGTGTACAGCATCTGTGTGTGCAGCATCTTGCAAAGATTTCTATCTGATGGGAGTTCAGCTCAATAGAATAGACTGTGTAGAGTATGGCTCTCATACTACATGGAAGGGGGCAAAATTTGGTCTGTGATCTTTCATTTCCCAAATACTATGGTCTGATGTGTGTATGAGCCTTTAGTGCTTTTGAAAATTCCTGAGAATCCCCCATGAAGAGATGTACTAGTCCAAAACCTGACACTTCTAGTTCTAGCAACCATGGGGCTCTAGGGTAAAAGTCACTTAGTGGGGGCCCCCCTGAACCAGCTTCCAGGCCCGATCCAAGCACGCACGCACACGTACACACTGTACACGCTGTACACACTCATTAGGTGCCCATCATGTGTCCCCTAATAATCATTTTTGGAGTTCCTAATATTCACCTCCTCCTCCTCCTCCTCCTCCTCCTCCTCCTCCTCCTCCTCCTCCTCCTTTTTTGTTTTTTTCTATATAGAGTAAACACACAGCGCCCCCGGTCTCATGGGTCACCATAGCCAGAGGGGCACCTTGGAGGGGCCCCCGCAGACTCTGGGGCCCTAGGGCAATTGCCCCCTTTGCCTCTGTGGAAGCACTGGCCTTGCAGGACTGAAGGAAAACAGAGGAATGCTCCCTGTATGTATTTAGAGAGTTTAGCCTGTCTAATCCCCCCTCATCTGTGACTAATCACAAGTTGTAATTTTGATCTCTCAGCTGTGTCAGCTGGCTGCCTGGGCAGAGCAGCTTATATGTAAACACAGGATGTTAACCCTATGTCTGCTTCCATGAAAGCAGGAAGTAGACACACTGCAGATTTATTGCAGGATTTGTATCAGCTGTAACAAATGTTTTTCTTTAAAGGTTATAATGCTGTTGCTTATCTTTTACAGCAGAGAGGAAGTTCTGAGTTCATGTGCGCTTTAAACATTATACAGAATTTCAGATCGCTCCTAAAACGCAGCAGCCCCGTAGGTTAGCATTACTTGGGAATTTTCCGCCATACCCAATCAATCCTTTCAACCACAAATCGATTGAAGGATCTGTCGGACATGTTGTGGCACTGATTCTCATCCGATTTGATAAAATTAACATACTGAAAGTACGATCTGCCTGCAAAATCAAGTATGTCTCATTCTGCAGGGAGGCGTGGCTTACTGCTGACCGCAAGCACTTGCCACAATACAGAGCCAGGACGGGGAGGTGTGGCTTACTGCTGGCTGCAAGCACTTGCCACAATACACAGCTAGAACAGGGAGGCCTGGCTTACTGCTTGCTGCAAGCACTTGCCACAATACAGAGCTAGAACAGGGAGGCGTGGCTTACTGCTGACCGCAATCACTTGCCACAATACAGAGCTAGGACAGGAAGGCGTGGCTTACTGCTGACCGCAATCACTTGCCACAATACAGAGCTAGAACGGGGAGGCGTGGCTTACTGCTGACCACAAGCACTTGCCACAATACAGAACTAGGGCAGGGAGGCGGAGCTTACTGCTGTCCGCAAGCACTTGCCACAATACAGAGCTAGAACAGGGAGGTGTGGCTTACTGCTGACCGCAAGCACTTGCCACAATACAGAGCTAGGACGGGCAGGCGTGGCTCACTGCTGGCCGCAAGCACTTGCCACAATACAGAGCTAGGGCGGGGAGGCGTGGCTTACTGCTGACCGCAAGCACTTGCCACAATACAGAGCTAGGATGGGCAGGCGTGGCTTACTGCTGGCCGCAATCACTTGCCACAATAAAGAGCTGGGACGGGAAGGCGTGGCTTACTGCTGACCGCAAGCACTTGCCAAAATATAGAGCTAGGACGGGGAGGCGTGGCTCACTGCTGGCTGCAAGCACTTGCCACAATACAGAACTAGGGTGGGGAGGCGGGGCTTACTGCCAGGGCCGGGCCGAGGCATAGGCTGGAGAGGCTCCAGCCTCAGGGCGCAGTGTAGGAGGGGGCGCACAATTCATTCAGTTGTCATTCCCAATTGTGTTTGAAGCAGAAAGAAATAGGAAAAGGGGATACATAGCAGTGACTGCAAGTCAGATAACTAGAGATTAAGGTATTGGGGAGGTTGGGGGCCCTGGGGCGCCTCTTAGTCTAGTAGCAATCAGTGTGTGACGGCTGGGGTGGGAGGGATAGGGGGGCGCACTTTGGTGTCTCAGCCTTGGGTGCTGAAGGACCTTGTCCCAGCTCTGCTTACTGCTGACCGCAAGCACTTGCCACAATACAGAGCTAGAACAGGGAGGCGTGGCTTACTGCTGAGCGCAAACACTTGCCACAATACAGAGCTAGGACAGGGAGGCGTGGCTTACTGCTGGCTGCAAGCACTTGCCACAATACAGAGCTAGGACGGGGAGGCGTGGCTTACTGCTTGCTGCAAGCACTTGCCACAATACAGAGCTAGAACAGGGAGGCGTGGCTTTCTGCTGACCGCAAGCATTTGCCACAATACAGAGCTAGAACAGGGAGGCGTAGCTTACTGCTGGCCGCAAGCACTTGCCACAATACAGAGCTAGGACGGGGAGGCGTGGCTTACTGCTTGCTGCAAGCACTTGCCACAATACAGAGCTAGAACAGGGAGGCGTGGCTTTCTGCTGACCGCAAGCACTTGCCACAATACAGAGCTAGAACAGGGAGGCGTAGCTTACTGCTGGCCGCAAGCACTTGCCACAATACAGAGCTAGGGCGGGGAGGCGGGGCTTACTGCTGACCACAAGCACTTGCCACAATACAGAGCTAGAACAGGGAGGTGTGGCTTACTGCTGACCGCAAGCACTTGCCACAATACAGAGCTAGAACAGGGAGGCGTGGCTTATCTGTGTGTTGGAGGAAACTGAAGTGCTTGGAGGAAACCCATGCAGACACTGGGAGAACGTACAAACTCTGTGCCGATAGTGCCCTGGCTGGGATTTGAACCAGGGACCTAGCGCTACAAGGGGAACATGCTAACCACTACCCCACCAGGCTGCCCATACCACTATAATTATATAACAAAATAAATATTATAATATGCCATTTGTGAAGGGGGGAGTCTTGAACTGATAAAATAATAATACGAAAAGGTTATCTTGCCTACTGAGCAAACCAGCCTGTTAATAAAGTCATTATTTGTGTAAATATAATGCCATCTATATGTTTAGTGTGCCGAAACACTTCATCAAGACAAGTGGCAGCCGCTTCCTGTGACTAAGACCTCCAGTAGTGCAGACAGTGGATAGTGGATTTTGGTATTGTATTTTAAAGCAGAACTGAAGAAAAGGGGGAAATATGTCACTTGCCTGGTGCTTCTACCAGCCCCCTGCAGCTGCCCTGTGTCCTCGGCGTTAGCAAATGATTCTCCGTTCCCCGCCACGGCTCCGTTTCTTCACCGCCGACTTCCAAGTTGATGGCCACTGCGCCTGCGCGGTCCTGGCTGCGTGCATCCTCGCTCACGTTGCCAGGAGCGTCCTGTGCTGGCGCAGTACGCCTGGTTAGTCGGCGCAGTTCTCTCCAGGCAACAGGAGCGCGTATAAGGACACGCATGGCCAGGACCACACAGGTACAGTGGACCGCAGCTACAACAGTGAAGGTGAGCAGTGGCGGGGGACCAGAGGATCGTATGGTAACAGCGTGGGCACAGGGCGGCTGCAGGGGGCTGGCAGAAGCCTAAGGTAAGTGAAATGTTTTTTATTTTTTTGGTTATTTCACATTTCCTTTATTAAATACCAGTAAATTTTTACTTTAACCCTCCTGGCGGTAACCCCAAGCTATGCTCAGGCTAGCCGCCGCAGAGGATAACATTGCCCTGGGAGTATTTTTATAAGTAACATTTGCAGTCAGCTCCAGGCTTCACTATGGGGAGGATCAGGACTGCGCAAAAGCAGCACACATTAGACAGTGTTTTTTTAGTCAAGGTCAGCTGGATGGGATAATTTATAGCACAGCCACAGATCCTGGCCTCAGAAGGCACCCAATGTCCTCTGTTGTGATAACAGCTGATATCTCCTCCTTGCTGTGAGCTTAAAGAGACACTGAAGCGAAAAAAAATATATGCTATAATGAATTGGTTGTGTACTATGAATAATTACTAGAAGATTAGCAGCAAAGAAAATATTCTCATATTTTTATTTTCAGGTATATAGTGTTTTTTCTAACATTGCATCATTCTATAATATGTGCAGATTACACAACACTCAGCATTCAAAATGATTCTTTCAGAGCAGTCTGTGAAGTAATGAACTCTTCTCTGGCAGAGGAAAAGTAAATAGTCCAGGAACAGTTGAGATAATAAAAGTCAGATAACAGCCCTCTCCACGACTAACTTAAGGTTCGTATACACGTCCGATAAAGATCGTTCGTTACGAACGATTTGTGACGTTTACACGATATTCAAATTAGAAGGAAAAGATCGTTCGTAATGAACGATTGTGTACACACGTCAACGATATAAGTATAAAGTACTGAACGACGAACGATTAAAAAATGCGTGCGCAAACGGAAGTGACGTTATGACAGGCAATAAGAACATGCGTTATCGGACGATCTTTGTACACACTGCAACGATTGAACGATTATCTTTCGAAAAAATCCGCCGGGTTGGATCGGTCCGATTGAACGATAACGATCGTTATCGTTCACAAAAACGATCGTTCACACTTTTTGAACGCACGATTATCGTTCCGATTGTCGTTATCGTTCGTTTTTGAACGATCGTTATCGTACGTGTGTACTCAGCTATAGTCGGAGAGCTTAATGGCTTTTTTCCATAGAGATAACAACTGGAGTTTCTTAACTCTTCCTGTACTGGAAACAATTAGACTGATGTATCTGATCTTAATGTTTTATTTCTTAGCTGTACTACACATACAAATCATCATATCATGATTTTTTTTTCGCTTCAGTGTCTCTTTAAGGCCATTCTCTACTGCTTAGCATACACAATGCAATCTTCTGTCAGATTAATGGGCAAATCGATTATTTCTGAAAGGTCCAATCTGACTACTTCTATACAAAATCAATCAGAAAAAAAAAACACAATCGGGAATCAGATTGAACCTGCCAAAAATAATCAATTCGACCGTCAATCTGATGGGAAATTGCATGGTGTGTACGAAGCATAATGCAGGCTCAGTCAGCAGCAAGTACCGTGCTGTGGAATGTCTCAGGTAAATAAACAAGCTGTTAGTTTATTTACCTAAGGCCGCATTTCCACTTGTGCAATGGGAGTCGTCGCGTGAAAAATGTGCATGCGGATGCGAATTTCGCATGCGGGTCTTACGAATTTTCATGCGAAGTCGCATGGGTGACGATGTATGCAAATTTAACCATGGCAGTTTTTTATTTTTATTTTTTCCCCATTGTTTCTATGTGAATTCGCATAAAAATTCGCATACCCAAACCGCATGCGAATTTCATATTAAATACATTGTATGCGATTTGCATACCGGTATGCGAATTCTGATGGCTCTGCCATGCGAATTGTTTCTGCACAGAAAAACGCAAAGGAATCCTGACAAGTGGAGACAGTCCCATTCACTTGTATTGCTATGCGAATTCGCATGCAAATTCGCGATAGTGGAAATGGGCCCTAAAGGTACGTACATAAACGCATCTAATTTTTCCAAACGACCGGCCGTTCAGTTGATGACGCTGGTTTTGACGGATCCGATTGGCGGAACGGTCAAATCCAGCTGAACGATCGTTTGTACACACGCCCGATTTGACGTCCGAACGACGGGTCGTTTGGAGAAATCAGACGTGTGTGTGTGTGTGTGTGTGTGTGTGTGTGTGTACACTCTGTGTGTGTGTGTGTGTGTGTGTACACTCTGTGTGTGTGTGTGTGTGTGTGTGTACACTCTGTGTGTGTGTGTGTGTGTGTGTGTGTGTGTGTGTACCTTTACACCTTCCACAGCACATAACCATACTTGCTTTTACAGGGAACTGAGAGGGATATGGCTGTTGTATACCACTTGCCTGGCAGTCCTGCTGATCTCTTTGGCTGCAGTAGTGTCTGAATCACACACCTGGAACAAGCATGCAGCTAATCCAGTCTGACTTCAGTCAGAGCACCTGATCTGCATGCTTGTTCAGGGGCTGTGGCTAAATGTATTAGAGACACAGGATCAGCAGGCGATTCAGGTAACTGGTATTATTTTTAAAGGAAAAATCCATATCCTTCTCAGTTTAGGCTCCCTTTAGGGCCCTTTTCCACCAGCGCGTTTGCGCTGGCTGAATCGCAAAGACGGTTTGTTTTTTAACATAGGAATAGCGGTAGGTCATTTCCACTACCGCGATTCGTTTTTTACCCGAACGCGAACGCGCGGCGGAGCGATATTTGCCGCGATTTTGCTATGCATAGCATAGCAAAATCGCGGCCGCAAAACGTCGGAATCGCCGTTTTTGCGATTCAGCAATCGCTAGCGTTCAGCGTGAACGCTAGCGACTGCAGGTGGAAAAGGGCCCTTAAGCTTGCATTACAAGATCAGGCTTTGAGCTCACAGCACAGGGAGGAGAGAAATCTCAGCTGTTATCTCAGCCTAACTGAACAGAGGACGTCACCCTCCTCTTACTGACGCAGGGATCTGAGCATGTGCTATAAATTATCCTATCCAGCCGACCTTTGTAAACAAAAACATTGTCTAATATGTGTTGTGCTTTCTATGATAAACGGCTGCTAGTTATTCCCAGTATCCTAAATCTCGCTGAAGTGCCCCCTTAAAGGACAACTGACGTGAGGGGGATATGGAGGCTGCCATATTTTATTTCCTTTTTGCTGTCCTGCTGATCCTCTGTCTCTAATACTTTTAGCCATAGCCCCTGAACAAGCATGTAACAGATCAGGTGCTCTGACTGAAGTGTGACTGGGTTAGCTGCATGCTTGTTTCAGGTGTGTGATTAAGACACTACTGCAGTCAAAAAGATCAGCAGGACAGCCAGGCAACTGGTATTGTTTAACAGGAAATTAATATGGCAGCCTCCATATCCCTCTCATTTCAGTTGTCCCTTAATGCTGAAGGTGTGTGTTTAGTTTCTATTACATTGCTCCGCCCCCTCCTCGTCTTCCAGTCCTATTTGTTGGCCCCTTTTTTAAAAGGCGCTGGCGATTTTAATTTTGACATGAGGAAAGAACAGATGTTTGGCATTGGAGGATATTATTATTTGAATACAATTTGCTCTGGCAGACGTCCCTCCGTGCGGTGACATCTCGGCATTCTGCGATGACAGCGTTCAGCGACCTTCAGAATCTCGACCAGCTGCCTCCAGTCCGGCGCTGTGATCGGGACTCTCAGACATCCCAGAGGAGGCCTGGAGAGCGAGAGGAGGAAATGGGATTCTGTGCCAGACTCGTGTATGATTTCCATAAGACGCACTCCAGGTCTCCGCTCTAATTAAAGTAAATGTATTGCTTGGAGAAAAGGATGAGCAGGGGCAGCTAACGTGATTACGCGCAGTGCTATCTGTGTGCCTGCAGTGTCTGCTGCCAAACACGCCGGATGTAAACAGTACATGGCTGGATTGTCACTGACTCTTCTGGAACTTTCTGCTGGAGGGATGTATGGTCACCACCACACATGGCCAATCGCATGGTAATGATTCTGGCTTGCATGCAGATTTCATGCAAATTGTATGCAGCTTGGATTTGGGTCAATCGCATTCATTTCCTAAGGATGCTTAGCAAGCCAGTATTAGCAGCTCCCTAACCATCTCTACCCCTGCATTGTATATAATGCAATATTTACATAAATGTAACCAAATGTTCTCTAAGCTTCCATTAAAGGTCCAACATAGCAGATTGTTAAACAGCGCCCCCCTACGCCCCCCCCTCTTAGCCCCACCTGCTAAAATCTGATCCTTTGTTGTCCCTCTTCTTCTTCTTTACATCAGTACACTTCACCTGGTTATACCAGAGCCGAGGCAGAGAGGCTCCAGCCTCAGGGCGCAGTGTAGGAGGGGGTGCAGGGCCAGGCCGAGGCGACAGAGGCTACAGCCTCAGGGCGCAGTGTAGGTGAGGGCGCAGGGTTGGGTAGAGGCAAGAGAGGTTCCAGCCTCAGGGTGCAGTGTAGGAGGGGGCACAGGGCGGGGCAGAGGCAAGAGCGGCTACAGCCTCAGGGCGCAGTGTAGGAGGGGGTGCAGGGCGGGGCAGAGGCAAGAGAGGCTCCAGCCTCAGGGCGCAGTGTAGGAGGGGGCGCAGGGCTGAGGCAGAGACGAGAGAGGCTCCAGCCTCAGGGCGCAGTGTAGGAGGGGGTGCGGGGCAGAGGCAAGAGAGGCTCCAGCCTCAGGGCGCAGTGTAGGAGGAGGCACAGGGCCAAGGCAGAGAGGAGAGAGGCTCCAGCCTCAGGGCGCAGTGTAGGAGGGGGCACAGGGCGGGGCCGAGGCAGAGAGGAGAGAGGCTCCAGCCTCAGGGCATAGTGTAGGAAGGGGCGCACAACTCACTTATCTATCATTCCCCTATTGTGTTTAAAGCAGTGGCTGCAAGCCAGATAACTAGAGACTAAGGTGTTGGGGGCCCTGGGGCACCTCCTAGTCTAACAGCAATCAGTGTGTGACGGGTGGGAGGGATGGAGGGGCGCACTTTGGTGTCTCAGCCTTGGGTGCTGGAGGACCTTGTCCCACATCTCTGACCAAAGCAACTTATCTGTACAGCACTCTGTTCCCACAGTGCCGCCCACAGAACTTAGTCCCGATGGTGGGTGTGTCCATAACTACCCCTCCCTCTCCCAGTCTAAGTGCTGCAGTGCAGAGTTCCGGCAAGCATGCTTCATATTGTCTGCTTGTAAGCACACATCTATGTCTCTTTAAAGAATACTTGAATTTCAGTATTTCAGCTGATAGAGGAACCCCTCGCAGGGGTCTGAGGCCGCTGTTACATTTATTACTTTCCCCGGGATTTGCACCTGATCTGCAGAGTGTGGGGAGGGATTCTGCGTCGCACCTCTAGGCGATTGTCTCTCCCTGGTGGCTCCAGGGTGACGAGGGGTTACATCTGGTTGCCATAGTGACTGCCCTTTACACTCTGTCACCGGAGCCAGATAAACAGATATTCACTTGGGCAGAACAAAACACCAACAGTGTGTGTCTGTGTATATATGCAGTATATGTGTGTGTGGATATAGATATATAATGTATGTGTGGTAGTGGTTACTCAATGACCGAGATTAGGAAAACTGGCTGGACTCTACCACAACCAAATACATACCCGAGCAATGCCGGGCCATCAGCTAGTACATTTTATCTGCAAATGCGCATGTCATGCAGGGAAAAAGCAGATTTAACATCACAGGGAAGAACGCGGACCGACGTGCGATTCATGAGCGAGCGATTGACTATAATGTCCGGGGGGGTAGTCGGTGAATGTTTTACTGTATGTGGCAAAACTTGCATGAATCTACAAGTGTGTTCCAGACCTACATAAACCCAATCCTGGCCTGGGAAGCTGTGTGTTTGTTCAGGAACTTTTACTTAAAGAGAAACTGTGAAAAGGATGGGATGAAGTGCAATTCTTGGTCACGAACGGACCATCAGGGGGCGCTGTATGACTGATATTGTGGTGAAACCCCTCCCACAGGAAACTCTGAGGACCGTGGTACTCCTGGCAGTTTCCTGTCTGTGAACCTTGTTGCATTGTGGGAAATAGCTGTTTACAGCTGTTTCCAACTGCCAAAAAAAGCAAGCAGCATCTCCTTCCAGTGACATCACCTGCCAGCAGTAAAAATGTCAGACTGTAAATCCGGGATAGAAAAGATTTTACAATGGGCAAACACTGACTAAATCCTTTATACATAATTATTGTAAAAATGAAGCTCTGTTTTTATTCCATTATTTTCCCTGGAGTTCTGTAATTAATAACTTTATTTTATTTTTTTTCTAGTATTAATTTACAAATGATTTACTCAATGTTTCCCATTGTAAAATCTTTCCTCTCCCTGATTTATATTTCCAAAGCAACACTGGTGAAAATCTGTAAAATACACCTGTATAAAACGTACATGTATAAACCCTGCGTAAAATGCAATGTAAGGCTGGTTTCACAGTGGGACGTTACAGGCGCACGTTAGAGCAGCCTGTAACGCAGCTCACCGCACAGCAATGAAACTGCAATGGGCTGTTCACAGTGTCCACGTTACGTTACATTGTAACGCTGCGCCATAAGACAACGTACTGCATGCAGTACTTTGTAAGCGGCAGAGCCGCGTTAGACTGTTTGCACATGCTCAGTAACGTTGGGGAGGAGGGGAGAGCGGCCAGGCACATGGCTAATTAATATTCACTGCACTCAGTGACGTGCAGTGTTTACTTCCTGAAGCGGCCGCTCTGTGCGGCGATTGGCCGGGCGGGACCACGTGATGCCGCATGCGTCCAAGAGTACGCATCACGGCATCACGGACGCCAGAGTGAGCTGCACAACGCGGCTCACTCTGACGTCCAAAGCAGAGCGCACCAGGCGTTGCGTTCGGGGCACGTTGTGCGACCATAACGTCTACTAAAACGCAACGTCCTGGTGTGAAACCAGCCTAAAAGACTTATTTCTAGGTAGCTGTCATGCACTACAGTAAGTGTCTTGTAATCTGATGGTTCTTCTGACTACTAAGGGCGCTAGTGCCTTGTCTCCTATGGGAAATTTCACACTACAGTGGTTTCCATTTTTGAGTGTGAAACAGTCCTTACTGACAGGTTTTGGACTAGTCCATCTCCTCACGGGGAATTCTTGGGGCTTTTTTTTTTTTTTTTTTTTTTTTTTTTTTTTTGAAAGCCTGTACTGAATAGCAGTGACTTAGTCTAACTGCCAGAATACTGTGTGAGCGAGGAGGGTGGCTGCTGACACGATTGTAAAGATCCCTGCCAGGGATTGCTTTTTAAAATTAATAAAGGAAACCTGCAAGTTCTCCCATGAGGAGAAAGTCCGCTCCAAAACCTGTCAGTAACCTGTAAGAATCAACAGATTAAGAACACTTAGGGCCCTTTCATACTTGCGTGGTACGGCGCGTCGACTGAAGTGACTCTTTCGCCGCAACCCCGACGCAGGTCCAAAAGTACGTTACCACTGTGGAGATCTCCGTCAGCCTGGGAGTCATATGGTGACGTGTACATTTTTAAAAACACAGACGTTGCGGCGCGGAAGCATATTTTACCAATACGCTTCCGTGTACTGCTGCATACCAGAAGCAGGAAGTGACAAGTGCAGTGATGTCACGCGTCCGTCACTTCCTGCTTTGCAGGTGGGCAGACCGGGCAATAGCGCGATGTTCCCTGAAGGCCTGTCTTTGACAGTCTGAAACCAGCTTTGGGGTACACACATCCAATTTTGATTGGCCGGTTTTACCACTTCCATATAACATGACAGCTTGCAGATCTTGCATACTACTAAAAGTGGCTACTAACGCTCCAATTTCTAGTGGAAAAAAAAATAGTTAGAGCGATCAGAAATTCTGATCGGAAGTGAAATCGGTCACTACACAATCAACGAAGCAATCTTTGCTTCCGACCTATCACAACCAACAAGAAAATCCAAATTTAGGTTTGACTGATTTTTTTTTATTTTTTTATTTTTTTTTATTTTTTTATAATCGCTCATAATTGATTGTGCCCATCAACGGAGATCTACAACCAATCCGATCAGAATTTCTGATCGGTCAAACGATTTTTCGCTAAAAAATTGGACCGTTAGTGGCCACCTTGTGTAGTTAAGCTCTCACACTACATGGATGGGTAGAACTAAAACCCAAACTGGATGTGTGTATGCACCACTACTGTACATCCGCACAGAAGTCCTTTACAATGCATTCTGCTCTGGAATGAGAGTACATCTTACACGTATGCATTATAAATCTTGTTTTTTCATCATAATGTCCCTTTTTGAAATTTACCATAGATGTCGTCATCTTTATTGTTGGCACGGTGAGCCGTTTGAATGGGTTTTCTTTTTTTGTCCTCTGCAAAGTGAACAGAAGCATCACCTCCAGAGAGCTCATACTGACTCCCGACAGACAAGTCAGCTGGTCTGTTTGTTAGTAAAATCTGCTGCAGACTGGAAATTGCCAATAAACGATTGTTTTGTTGGGAGATCAAGCATACTGGTAAATCTGGAATAGTTCCATGGGAACATACGCATGACAAGCCCTGAAGGGAGAGGGATATGGAGGCTGACATATTTATTTCCTGTTAAACAATACACATTGCCTGGCTGTCCTGCTGATCCTTTGTCTTTAATACATTTAGCCATAGCCCCTGAACAAGCATGGACATCAGACACAATGATTTAAATAGGAACTGTAACCAAGAATTTATCTTCATCCCAATCAGTAGCTGATACGCCCTTTTACATGAGAAATCTTTTCCTTTTCTCAAATGGATCATCAGGGGGCGCTGTATGGCTGATATTGTGGTGAAACTCCTCCCACAGTGTGATGTCATGACCATGGCCCTGACAGTTTTCTGTCTATGAACCGTGTTGCATTGTGGGAAATAACGGATTTCCCACAATGCATAAGAGTTCTATACACAGAGCAATATCTCCCTCTGTGCATAGAACTCTCAGAAACAAACATTCCGTACAGGTCACCTGGCAGAGCTAAAGATGTCACCACCAGTGATGAATGTCAGAATGCAAATCAGGGAGAAAAAAAAAAAATGGCTACAGTTCCGCTTTAACCACTTAATGACAAGCTGACTTATAAAAACGTCCAGGAGCCATTAAGAGGCTCTAGCAGGAAATTTTTATAAGTCAGACAGTGCTGCTGCCGCTGTGTGCGCTCCCGCTCGTGCACGTGCATTCCTGTGCACGTGAAAATAGTGAAGAAAAAAAAAAAAAAAAAAACCACCAAAGAAAAAATACACCTTTATTTCCAAATACTATATTTTCACCACACTTTGTACTAGGGACATAATTAAACTCTTGTGGTAATTGGGACAACTAGGCAGATACAATGTGTGGGTTTTATGTACAGTAGCAGTGTTTATATTAAAACGATAGGGGATGAAATCGGAGAAATGGTGTATTTTTATTTTATCCCCTTGTATTTCCCTTTAAAATGCATAGAAAATAAAGTAATTACTGAAAACAAATATCCACCCCAAAAAGCCCAATTGGTGGTGAAAAAAACAAGATCTAGATCATTTCATTGTGATTAGTAGTGATTAAGCTATTGGCAAATGAAAGGTGAAAATTGCTCTTGTCCGTTAGGGTGAAAACCGCCTTGAGGTGAAGTGGTTAGTCTGGCCATATTAGCTGCATGCTTGTTTCAGGTGTGTGATTCAGACACTACTGCAGCCAAAGAGATCATCAGGCCTGCCAGGCAACTGGTATGGTTTAACAGGAAATAAATATGGCAGTTTCCATATCAATCTTGCCTCGGGTTCCCTTTTAAATCCTGTAAAACAAAAAGAGGGGGGAACAGAGAGCCCAATATAGTGTAGTAGGTTAATGTAGCAGGAGATAAGAGTATGTCAAGTGGGGTAATACTAACCTGGCTTACCCCCAAAGACAACCATTGCGAGGGTAAGGTGGGGAGAATAATCGCCACCCCACTTGGGTTAGGAAGTTGCTCTCTGCAGTGAAAAAAGGGTTAACACCCCTCCTCCAAGGGTGGACAAACTGCAGCACAAATCCATATACCAGAGGCACCGACAAGGATAAAATGCATTAAAAACTGGTTAGAAAGGAGTTAATGGTGGACTAATCTCCTTTTTATGATGACCCAAACAGTCGGTTTAAAAAAAAAATGAAACTTTTGTTGAGCACTTATAAAACTACAAAACTGCAATGCGTTCCGCGGGATGCAACCCGCTTCCTCAGGTGACTGCAGGAGTATCTGCATAAGTGCTCAATAAAAGGTTGTTGTTTTTTTTTTTTTTTTAAACAGACTGGGTCATTATAAGGGACGTAAGTCCACCACTAGCTCCATGTAACCAGTTTTTAATGTATCCTATCCTTGCTGGTGCCTCTGGTATATGGATTTTCCCTCCCTTTAAGTCCTACTCCCCATCTCCCTCCCGGGGTTCCCTTTTATTGCAGGGTAACTGCTTGCTGTGTGCCTCTGGTATATCTCCCTCCCGGAGTTCCCCTTTATTGCAGGGTACCAGTGGCTCAGTATGAGCATAGCGATGCATGGTAGTGACTCCTCCCCCTCCAGAGGTGGATGCTGCTGCCTCTGGTATACATCCCTCCCGGAGTTCCCCTTTATTGCAGGGTACCAGTGGCTCAGTATGAGCATAGCGAGGCATGGTAGTGACTCCTCCCCCTCCAGAGGTGGATGCTGGTGCCTCTGGTCTCTCCCTCCCGGAGTTCCCCTTTATTGCAGGGTACCAGTGGCTCAGTATGAGCATAGCGAGGCATGGCAGTGGCTCCTCCCCCTCCAGAGGTGGATGCTGCTGCCTCTGGTATATCTCCCTCCCGGAGTTCCCCTTTATTGCAGGGTACCAGTGGCTCAGTATGAGCATAGCGAGGCATGGTAGTGACTCCTCCCCCTCCAGAGGTGGATGCTGCTTGCTGGTGCCTCTGGTCTCTCCCTCCCGGAGTTCCCCTTTATTGCAGGGTACCAGTGGCTCAGTATGAGCATAGGGAGGCATGGCAGTGACTCCTCCCCCTCCAGAGGTGGATGCTGGTGCCTCTGGTATATCTCCCTCCCGGAGTTCCCCTTTATTGCAGGGTACCAGAGGCTCAGTATGAGCATAGCGAGGCATGGCAGTGGCTCCTCCCCCTCCAGAGGTGGATGCTGCTGGCTGCTGCCTCTGGTATATCTCCCTCCCGGAGTTCCCCTTTATTGCAGGGTACCAGTGGTTCAGTATGAACATGGCAGTGGCTCCTCCCCCTCCAGAGGTGGATGCTGCTGGCTGGTCCCTCTGGTATATATCCCTCCCGGGGTTCCCCTTTATTGCAGGGTACCAGTGGCTCAGTATGAGCATAGCGAGGCATGGCAGTGACTCCTCCCCCTCCAGAGGTGGATGCTGGTGCCTCTGGTCTCTCCCTCCCGGAGTTCCCCTTTATTGCAGGGTACCAGTGGCTCAGTATGAGCATAGGGAGGCATGGCAGTGACTCCTCCCCCTCCAGAGGTGGATGCTGGTGCCTCTGGTCTCTCCCTCCCGGAGTTCCCCTTTATTGCAGGGTACCAGTGGCTCAGTATGAGCATAGCGAGGCATGGTAGTGACTCCTCCCCCTCCAGAGGTGGATGCTGCTGCCTCTGGTATACATCCCTCCCGGAGTTCCCCTTTATTGCAGGGTACCAGTGGCTCAGTATGAGCATAGCGAGGCATGGTAGTGACTCCTCCCCCTCCAGAGGTGGATGCTGGTGCCTCTGGTCTCTCCCTCCCGGAGTTCCCCTTTATTGCAGGGTACCAGTGGCTCAGTATGAGCATAGCGAGGCATGGCAGTGGCTCCTCCCCCTCCAGAGGTGGATGCTGCTGCCTCTGGTATATCTCCCTCCCGGAGTTCCCCTTTATTGCAGGGTACCAGTGGCTCAGCATGAGCATAGCGAGGCATGGCAGTGGCTCCTCCCCCTCCAGAGGTGGATGCTGCTGCCTCTGGTATATATCCCTCCCGGAGTTCCCCTTTATTGCAGGGTACCAGTGGCTCAGTATGAGCATAGGGAGGCATGGTAGTGACTCCTCCCCCTCCAGAGGTGGATGCTGCTTGCTGGTGCCTCTGGTCTCTCCCTCCCGGAGTTCCCCTTTATTGCAGGGTACCAGTGGCTCAGTATGAGCATAGGGAGGCATGGCAGTGACTCCTCCCCCTCCAGAGGTGGATGCTGCTGCCTCTGGTATACATCCCTCCCGGAGTTCCCCTTTATTGCAGGGTACCAGTGGCTCAGTATGAGCATAGCGAGGCATGGCAGTGACTCCTCCCCCTCCAGAGGTGGATGCTGGTGCCTCTGGTATATCTCCCTCCCGGAGTTCCCCTTTATTGCAGGGTACCAGAGGCTCAGTATGAGCATAGCGAGGCATGGCAGTGGCTCCTCCCCCTCCAGAGGTGGATGCTGCTGGCTGCTGCCTCTGGTATATCTCCCTCCCGGAGTTCCCCTTTATTGCAGGGTACCAGTGGTTCAGTATGAACATGGCAGTGGCTCCTCCCCCTCCAGAGGTGGATGCTGCTGGCTGGTCCCTCTGGTATATATCCCTCCCGGGGTTCCCCTTTATTGCAGGGTACCAGTGGCTCAGTATGAGCATAGCGAGGCATGGTAGTGACTCCTCCCCCTCCAGAGGTGGATGCTGGTGCCTCTGGTCTCTCCCTCCCGGAGTTCCCCTTTATTGCAGGGTACCAGTGGCTCAGTATGAGCATAGCGAGGCATGGCAGTGGCTCCTCCCCCTCCAGAGGTGGATGCTGCTGCCTCTGGTATATCTCCCTCCCGGAGTTCCCCTTTATTGCAGGGTACCAGTGGCTCAGCATGAGCATAGCGAGGCATGGCAGTGGCTCCTCCCCCTCCAGAGGTGGATGCTGCTGCCTCTGGTATATCTCCCTCCCGGAGTTCCCCTTTATAGCAGGGTACCAGTGGCTCAGTATGAGCATAGCGAGGCATGGCAGTGGCTCCTCCCCCTCCAGAGGTGGATGCTGCTGCCTCTGGTATATATCCCTCCCGGAGTTCCCCTTTATTGCAGGGTACCAGTGGCTCAGTATGAGCATAGCGAGGCATGGTAGTGACTCCTCCCCCTCCAGAGGTGGATGCTGCTTGCTGGTGCCTCTGGTCTCTCCCTCCCGGAGTTCCCCTTTATTGCAGGGTACCAGTGGCTCAGTATGAGCATAGGGAGGCATGGCAGTGACTCCTCCCCCTCCAGAGGTGGATGCTGGTGCCTCTGGTATATCTCCCTCCCGGAGTTCCCCTTTATTGCAGGGTACCAGAGGCTCAGTATGAGCATAGCGAGGCATGGCAGTGGCTCCTCCCCCTCCAGAGGTGGATGCTGCTGGCTGCTGCCTCTGGTATATCTCCCTCCCGGAGTTCCCCTTTATAGCAGGGTACCAGTGGCTCAGTATGAGCATGGCAGTGGCTCCTCCCCCTCCAGAGGTGGATGCTGCTGCCTCTGGTATACATCCCTCCTGGGGTTCCCCTTTATTGCAGGGTACCAGTGGCTCAGTATGAGCATAGCGAGGCATGGCAGTGGCTCCTCCCCCTCCAGAGGTGGATGCTGCTGCCTCTGGTATATCTCCCTCCCGGAGTTCCCCTTTATTGCAGGGTACCAGTGGCTCAGTATGAGCATGGCAGTGACTCCTCCCCCTCCAGAGGTGGATGCTGCTTGCTGGTGCCTCTGGTCTCTCCCTCCCGGAGTTCCCCTTTATTGCAGGGTACCAGTGGCTCAGTATGAGCATAGCGAGGCATGGCAGTGACTCCTCCCCCTCCAGAGGTGGATGCTGGTGCCTCTGGTATATCTCCCTCCCGGAGTTCCCCTTTATTGCAGGGTACCAGAGGCTCAGTATGAGCATAGCAGTGACTCCTCCCCCTCCAGAGGTGGATGCTGCTGGCTGCTGCCTCTGGTATATCTCCCTCCTGGAGTTCCCCTTTATTGCAGGGTACCAGTGGCTCAGTATGAGCATAGGGAGGCATGGCAGTGACTCCTCCCCCTCCAGAGGTGGATGCTGGTGCCTCTGGTATATCTCCCTCCCGGAGTTCCCCTTTATTGCAGGGTACCAGAGGCTCAGTATGAGCATAGCGAGGCATGGCAGTGGCTCCTCCCCCTCCAGAGGTGGATGCTGCTGGCTGCTGCCTCTGGTATATCTCCCTCCTGGAGTTCCCCTTTATTGCAGGGTACCAGTGGCTCAGTATGAGCATAGCGAGGCATGGCAGTGACTCCTCCCCCTCCAGAGGTGGATGCTGGTGCCTCTGGTATATCTCCCTCCCGGAGTTCCCCTTTATTGCAGGGTACCAGAGGCTCAGTATGAGCA
This sequence comes from Hyperolius riggenbachi, assembly GCF_040937935.1. Classification (NCBI taxonomy): domain Eukaryota; kingdom Metazoa; phylum Chordata; class Amphibia; order Anura; family Hyperoliidae; genus Hyperolius; species Hyperolius riggenbachi. Next base: position 298,175,134 of record NC_090653.1, on the reverse strand, counting down.
TAGCGAGGCATGGCAGTGGCTCCTCCCCCTCCAGAGGTGGATGCTGCTGCCTCTGGTATATATCCCTCCCGGAGTTCCCCTTTATTGCAGGGTACCAGAGGCTCAGTATGAGCATAGCGAGGCATGGTAGTGGCTCCTCCCCCTCCAGAGGTGGATGCTGCTGCCTCTGGTATATCTCCCTCCCGGAGTTCCCCTTTATTGCAGGGTACCAGTGGCTCAGTATGAGCATAGCGAGGCATGGCAGTGACTCCTCCCCCTCCAGAGGTGGATGCTGGTGCCTCTGGTATACATCCCTCCCGGAGTTCCCCTTTATAGCAGGGTACCAGTGGCTCAGTATGAGCATAGCGAGGCATGGCAGTGGCTCCTCCCCCTCCAGAGGTGGATGCTGCTGGCTGCTGCCTCTGGTATATCTCCCTCCCGGGGTTCTCCTTTATTGCAGGGTACCAGAGGCTCAGTATGAGCATAGCGAGGCATGGCAGTGGCTCCTCCCCCTCCAGAGGTGGATGCTGCTGGCTGCTGCCTCTGGTATATCTCCCTCCTGGAGTTCCCCTTTATTGCAGGGTACCAGTGGCTCAGTATGAGCATAGCGAGGCATGGCAGTGACTCCTCCCCCTCCAGAGGTGGATGCTGCTTGCTGGTGCATCTCTCCTCTCATTGTGTCACTGCTGAGCTGTATGAAGCTGCAAGAGATCTGCTGGCAGAGGAGGAGAAGGGAGTCTGGGCTGATGAGATGGGCTCCGGCTGCACCCAGACACCCTGATGTAAGGAGGGGGGGGGGGGGGGGGGAGATGGGGTGTCTTCTTTGTCTCCTTTGTGTGTGTCTCTCCTCTGTGTGCCTCCTGTGTGTGTCTCCTCTCTGTGTCTCCTCTGTGTGTCTCCTGTCTCTGTCTCCTGCCAGGAAACTCTCACCTCATCCTTGTGTCTCCTGTCTGTGTGTCTCCTCTGTCTCCCCTGCAGGGAAACGTCTCTCACCTCCTCCTTGTGTCTCCCTGCAGGCTGCACCCTGATGTAAGGGGGGGGGGGGGGAGGAGGGATGGGGTGTCTCTCCTCTCTGTGTCTCTACTGCGTGGAAACTTCTCTCACCCTCTCCTTGTGTCTCCCTGCAGGCTGATGGGAGGGGGGGAGGGATGGGGTGTCTCTCCTCTCTCTGTGTGTCTCCCCTCTCTGTGTCTCCTGCGTGGAAACTTCTCTCACCCTCTCTGTGTGTCTCCTGCGTGGCAACTTCTCTCACCCTCTCCTTGTATCTCCCCGCAGGCTGGCACCCTGATGTAAGGGGGGAGGGATGTGCTGTCTCCTCTCTCTGTGTGTCTCCTCTCTGTGTGTCTCCTGCGTGGAAACTTCTCTCCCCCTCTCCTTGTGTCTCCCCGCAGGCTGGCACCCTGATGTAAGGGGGGGGGGGGGGAGGAGGGATGGGGTGTCTCTCCTCTCTCTGGGTGTCTCTTCTCTTGGTGTCTCCTGCGTGGAAACTTCTCTCACCCCCTCCTTGTGTCTCCCCGCAGGCTGGCACCTGACAAGACTGGAGTCATCTTAGATATCAGCGCTCTGAAGATGAACGAGCTGGAGACCGAGGTGCCCCCCCTGCCCCCCAGATACCGCTTCCGGGACCTGCTGCTGGGGGACCAGAACTTCCAGAATGATGACAGGTAAGAGGGATCCCCGGTGTGCGGAGGAGAGGCAGGAACTGTCCCGGGTGCTGAAACTGGAGGACAAGCAGCTCCTGTGTGTGAGACCAGTCCCTGCATGTGCTCCTCGGGTTGCAGGCTAAGGACTGAGCCCCCCCCATCTATGGACGGAGCCCCTCAGCTATACATGGAGCTCCCCATCTACAGACTTGGCTACCAATCTAAAGACTGAGCCCCACAATCTGTAGACTGGGCCCCCATCTACACATAGAGCTCTCTTGTCTACGTATAGAACCCCCCATCTACAGACTGAGCCCCCGTCTACACATAGAGCTCTCCTGTCTACGTATAGAACCCCCCCATCTACAGACTGAGCCCCCTGTCTACAAACCCTTCCCCCGTCTACATACAGAGCCCCCAATCTACAGACTGGCCCCCCTCATCTACAGAGCCCCCTCCCCCATCTACATACTGAGCCCCTGTATACAAATATAACCCCAAAATCTAGAGATAGAGCTCCCCCAATCTGCAGACAGCTTACATATGTTTGTACATTATTGGCAGCTGGCAGAATAACTTTTCCAACCCCTCCAGTAAGTGACTGAGAGCTCCGGATGTGTAGAGATGTGTTATTATGCCAGGTCCCCGCTCTCCTGTCCTGAGAATGTGTAATAACTGGATTACAGCATACAGCTGTGTAATAACGTCTAGTACAAGTCTAACAGAGAGAGAGTTTTCATGGTAGTCCTCCCCCCCCCCCCCCCCCCCTTAAAGTGGTCTGAAACTGACATAACATTCAATAAAAATGTGTTTTCCTACTTATGCAGTAGTTATCATATTTGCTTTTGTGCACATGTAATGTCTGTTTACAAATTACAAATTTCCAGGTGGTTTTCTTGCCCTGAAAGCTGGCATTGCATTTTATTATATTACCATTATAACTGCGTTTTTATTACATATTAAAATCTTCTAATGATCTATTCTGAACTCCGTGTGTCCCTGAAGCAGAGACAGTTTCTCAGAGTGTTTCTTTACATTCCAGTGTTGATACATTTTGTGTTTAACAAGTAAAAAAGATACTGTAATCTCCAGTTTGGATGCGGATTTGAAGCTGAATAGGAGGAGAAAGTGCTTTGTTTAACCATTTCAGTGATGTTCTGCTAGAAAAAATTTTTTCTGGGATAGTAACTTTCAAGCTGTGAGGAATCTTTTAGAGTAGAAATGCTGGCTTTCAGACCACTTTAAGCAATGTTTGCATATTTATTGCATAGATAAAGTGTGCATGCATGATGGTTAATATTTAAGAAACAAAATAATATATTTTAATGTCGTCATTAGTAATAGTGTGGATATTATCATTGTTAATAATGACTAATTAATGTATCCGTTTATTATTGGGCCTGCAGCATACTGCTCCCCCTTTTATATTTGTATTCTTCAAATCTTTTGTTTACTTTTTGAATTGATGAGTTTAGTTGTGTGGCATGGATCTGCTGATCAGACTGGGAGCAGATGTGCGTTTCTCTTCTATGTGGGCTTCAGACTATTATTCTGTCTTTACCTGTGTGGGATTTGCGCTGACTTTGCAGACTCCAGTCTGTGTATCGCACAGCTTGCTGTATCAGAATCTGCGACTGTTTTATATAAATGTTCTGTGCAGGGATGTGAGGAGGGGTCTGTAAGCTGCAGTTATGGCATCTGGTCCACTGGAAGCCTTTTATTCACCTTTGCAACTCCTAAAGTTACTGAAGGTTTCTGTGTGTTTGTTTTCGAGATCTAGAATTCCCTCACTGACAGAAAAGCGTGGTAACCTATGGCAACCAACCTCACTCACTGACAGACAAGAGCAGCAACCAACCAAAATCAATTTCTGGCCCAGTGCACACCAAAACCGCTAGCAGATCCTCAAAACGCTGGCGGTTTTTGGAGCAGATTTTAGAGCGATTCTAGGCATGTTTAGAGAGGTTTTCTAAACATGCCTGGCGTTTTTGGAGCGTTTTTGTGTAGCAGATTACAAATCATGTTACAGTAAAAGCTGTACTGAACAGCTTCTGTAACAAAAACGCCTGGAAAACCGCTCTGATCTAGTGTTTTCCAGAGCAGTTTGCGTTTTTCCCTATACTTCACATTGAGGCAGAAACGCCTCTGCAAACCGCAAATGTGCAGCAGGAGGCACGTTTGCTGTTTGCTAAAATCCTCAAACTGCTGCTGTGCACCATCCCATGGAGATACATTAGCCAAACGTTTTCACAGGCGGAAGCGGTTGGCGGATCACTCCTAAAACCGCTCGGTGTGCACTGGGTCTCTCTCTGAGATTTGGTTATATGTTACCGCAGTTTCGCCTCTTTCACGGTTGCTTTAGGCCAGTGGTCCTCAAACTAAGGCCCACGGGCCGAATGTGGCCCCCTAAGGCTTTCTTACCGGCCCCCCACACAGAAAATGTATTGCTTATAAATGCAGTCAGCTACATCTTTAAATATTGGTGGTCCACATATGGAATAGCAGTGCAGCACCCCCCATCCACATGGAAGCCAGAAAGCAGAAATTTTGCTGGTTTCCAATCAAATTCCACATCAGGTGACACTGCTGTCCAATTGGCTTGCAGATTGTCACCTGGGTATGCTTCACTGTCTGGTCCGCAAAGACTTCTACATCATTTTATGTTTACTCCGGCCCAGCAGCGGTCTGAAGTATGTTGACCCGGCCCTCCACCCAAAACGTTTGGGGACCCCTGCTTTAGGCCATTTCTTAATGAGAAAATCTGATTTAATGTTTTTTTTCTAAATGGTTTATTGGGATTTATTTATCATTAAACTCCACAGCCATGAAAAGCTCCATAATAGAGAAAATATGAGGTCGTGCAAGAATGCCTCTGGAATTGTCCATACGTCTTGCTGTCTCTAAGATGCTGTTGTTGTTGTTAATAATTTTCAATATTATTGTTGATTTAGCACCGGAATGCTGCTGTTTTTGTAAATCTTTCTGGCATTGTAGTTTTCAATCCTATCAAAAATTATCGATTAAGCACTTCTTCTTTTTTTTTTTTTTTTTTTTTTAATGATTTATTTTTCTTTTTTGTTGTCTTCCGAGCGTGGGTTTTGTAGGATTTGCGCTCTATTATAAAGCGCGTCTTTTGAAGGATTTTCTGGTTGGATTCCTCACCTCTCCTCAGGGGAGACTGATGAATAGTTTTTCTGAAAAATTTCAAAGCGTAAATTTTGCAGCTAATCCTCCCGACGTTTTATCAGCATTCGCCAGATGTCGTTTGTAAGTCGTGACTTATGAGGACCTGAAATACGGAGTCCAACAACCCCCCCCCCCCGCTTCTGAACATAGCGGATCCAACAGAACCCGCCTGGATTTATGACATTTGTCTATAAGGTGGCCTGGGTCATATTGCACAATAGTGAGGGTTGCGCGTCAAGGCGAGTGAATTGGTGGTTTTACTGTTACCATTGTGTGTGGGAATCGTCACAAGAACTGGCCCTGCATTTATCTGAGTTCTCGTTGTGAGTCATAACACAAAACTCCAATCACACAACTGCTAAATGGCTAACCTTTTGGCAACCTTACCTTCCCAGTGATGTGATATGACCCAGGTGTGGGCCTGTTGGCAGATAAACGGGTAACAGATCCATACCAGATTTACTACATCAATAGAGGGACTGATCAGAAACTGAGGGAGAGTGGAGAATACCTCCTTGTACCTGTATCCTTTATTCTGTATCTCCGTATCCTGTATCTCTGTGACATAGCCGCATATACTGATGTCAGGAATATGCAGCAGGGTCATGCAGGGCCGGTGCTCTCATGAGGCAAGGTGAAACATTTGCATCAGTTGCAGAGATTACAGGGGCGGCATGTTTGTACTGTGTTTACACTAACAGCATGCAGTCAGAGCAGGAGGGGAGAGCGAGGTGAAGAGGTCATCATTGGGGAAAAGCAGCTTTTTGTGCTGTGTGAGGAGGGGGGAGGCAGGAGAGCGTCATTGGGGAAAAGCAGCTTGTTGTGCTGTGTGAGAAGGGGGGAGGCAGGAGAGCGTCATTGGGGAAAAGCAGCTTGTTGTGCTGTGTGAGGAGACTGACAGTGAGTGAGGAGGGGGGAGACAGGAGAGCATCATTGGGGAAAAGCAGCTTGTTGTGCTGTGTGAGGAGGGGGGAGGCAGGAGAGCGTCATTGGGGGAAAAGCAGCTTGTTGTGCTGTGTGAGGAGTGTGACAGTGAGTGAGGAGGGGGGAGACAGGAGAGCATCATTGGGGAAAAGCAGCTTGTTGTGCTGTGTGAGGAGGGGGGAGGCAGGAGAGCGTCATTGGGGAAAAGCAGCTTGTTGTGCTGTGTGAGGAGTGTGACAGTGAGTGAGGAGGGGGGAGACAGGGGAGCATCATTGGGGAAAAGCAGCTTGTTGTGCTGTCTGAGGAGGCTGCCAGTGAGTGAGGAGGAGGAGGGAGGCAGGAGAGCATCATTGGGGAAATGCTGCTTGTTGTGCTGTGTGAGGAGTCTGACAGTGAGTGATGAGGGGGAGGCAGGAGAGCAGCATTGGGGGAAAGAAGCTTGTTGTGCTGTGTGAGGAGTCTGACAGTGAGTGAGGAGGGGGGAGGCAGGAGAGCATCATTGGGGAAAAGCAGCTTGTTGAGCTGTGTAGGGAGTCTGACAGTGAGTGAGGAGGGGGGAGGCAGGAGAGCATCATTGGGGAAAAGCAGCTTGTTGAGCTGTGTAGGGAGTCTGATAGTGAATGAGGAGGGGGGAGGCAGGAGAGCAGCAGTATCTCGTGACTTGCACAGCAGAAGTGGCACTGCTGTCCTGGCTGAGGAGGAATGGAGGACGGCTGAATGTCTGAGGGTGAGCAGCTTGTTTGTCACAGACTCACTGTCATGATACAGGCACCCCCCAGTGGAGGAGAAATGTGCCGGCGACAGGTCAGCCAATACTACACTGCGATGCTCACCACAGGTCTGGGGTGCATGTTATCCACTCACCTAAAGGATTATTAGGAACACCATACTAATAAGGTGTTTGACCCCCTTTTGCCTTCAGAACTGCCTTAATTCTACGTGGCATTGATTCCACAAGGTGCTGAAAGCATTCTTTAGAAATGTTGGCCCATATTGATAGGACAGCATCTTGCAGATGATGGAGATTTGTAGAATGCACATCCAGGACACAAAGCTCCCGTTCCATCACATCCCAAAGATGCTCTATTGGGGTGAGATCTGGTGACTGTGGGGCCATTTTAGTACAGTGACCTCATTGTCATGTTCAAGAAACCAATGTGAAATGATTGGAGCTTTGTGACATGGTGCATTATCCTGCTGGAAGTAGCCATCAGAGGATGGATACATGGTGGTCATGAAGGGATGGACATGGTCAGAAACAATGCTCAGGTAGCCCGTGGCATTTAAACGATGCCCAATTGGCACTAAGGGGCCTAAAGTGTGCCAAGAAAACATCCCCCACACCATTACACCACCACCACCAGCCTGCACAGTGGTAACAAGGCATGATGGATCCATGTTCTCATTCTGTTTACACCAAATTCTGACTCTATCGAGACTCATCAGACCAGGCAACATATTTCCAGTCTTCAACTGTCTAATTTTGGTGAGCTCGTGCAAACTGTAGCCTCTTTTTCCTATTTGTAGTGGAGATGAGTGGTACCCGGTGGGGTCTTCTGCTGTTGTAGCCCATCCGCCTCTGGGTTGTGCGTGTTGTGGGTTCACAAATGCGTTGCTGCATACCTCGGTTGTAACGAGTGGTTATTTCAGTCAATGTTGCTCTTCTATCAGCTTGAATCAGTCGGCCCATTCTCCTCTGACCTCAGCAGCATCAACAAGGCATTTTCACCCACAGGACTGCCGCATACTGGATGTTTTTCCCTTTTCACACCATTCTTTGTAAACCCCAGAAATGGTTGTGCGTGCAAATCCCAGTAACTGAGCAGATTGTGAAATACTCAGACCGGCCTGCCTGGCACCAACAACCATGCCACGCTCCAAATTTCTCAAATCACCTTTCTTTCCCATTCTCACATTCAGTTTGGAGTTCAGGAGATTGTCCTGACCAGGACCACACCCCTAAATGCATTGAAGCAATTGCCATTTGCCATGTGATTGGTTGATTACATAATTGCATTAATGAGAAATTGAACAGGCGTTCCGAATATTATTTATTCTTATTTATTAGATTTATATAGCGCCAACATATTACGCAGCACTGTACAATAAATAGGATTACAGACAATGATAACAGGGTTGACAGAACAATACAGGTAACAGACCATAGATACAACAATACAGGTAATAGCAATAAGATACACAACACAATGCAGACAGTAGTACAATGCCAGATCATAAACTGGAGTAGTAGTGGTAAAAAATTACCAGTTCCAAATTCTGGGTAAAGTGCACACAGTCAAGTATGATACACAAGGGAAGAGGGCCCTGCCAAAGGCTTACACTCTAGAGGGAGGGGCTGGTGACACAAAAGGAGGGGGTGCAGCAAGAAGTTATGGGCAGAAAGGATTTTGGTAGTGTTGAGTTGATGTAGGCCTCCTTGAAGAAGTGAGTTTTGAGTGCTTTTTTGAATCCTTTAGGTGAGTGTATATAGGGAAGACCTGGGGGGCGACAGGCAGGGGTGGCTGCAGAGATTTCATACTGAGATCTATTGGACAATAGATTCCTCTCTGATCAGATTGGATAGAAGAGGGATGTATCTAATGATCATACCTGCTGCCCCATCTATCAATGTATGGGCACACTTACTCTGTCATGATAAAATCTGATCACAAGTCCATTAAACCCTCCCACCACTAGCTTTGTGCTGTACAAAACTATGGTAGTCCGTCTACCCTCCCCCCCCCCCCCCCCCCCCCCCCTCCAATGAGGCGAGAAAACAATAATGGTGTTTAATCAATAGCTAGTCATTCTCGCTATCAGAAGATTATACCTCAGGTATGCTGAGGTCAGCCAATCAGTTGCCTGGAAATGGATTCTGTAGGAATTCTGTCTGTGGGGTGGTTAGGGTTAGGCACCACCGGGGGGGGGGGGGGGTGTTAGGGTTAGGCACCACCGGGGGGGGGGGGGGTTAGGGTTAGACACCACTGGGGAGGGGGGTTAGTTCTGTGTGAGGGCTGGAACCCACCAGAGCGATTTTGTTTTTGTTTTTTCCCCTTCCCAGCCCCCTCCCCTTCCTTAAAGGGAGCGTGACAAATCGCTAGCGATTTCCCTAAACGCTCTGCCAATGTAAATGGATAGCGCAAATTTCACAACCGCTGGCAAATTGATACACTTTTTAAAATCGTTCGCTAAAACGCTCAGGAAATCGCTTACAAACTGCTCATACAAAACGCTAGCGATTGCGATTAGCGATAGCGTTTTGTAGTGGGTTCCAGGCCTGAGAGTAGAGTTGGGTTAAAGAGTAACTGTCGGGCATAAAATCAAAAATCAATTCTTTATTTTTATCTGGTAAACAAGTAATAAGGATGCTAACCAGGCAATCCAAAAGTTACAATCACTCTTACTTTTCTTGTTGATAAATGATCATTCCCCAGTTTACCTGACTCTTATCTGGTACGTTGCCGCACAAAGGAAGCTGCAGGGCATGCTGGGTTGTCCTTTTTTTGCTTCTGTACATTAGTTATGTCTGAGGGGAAATAAAGAAGCAAAAAAAAGACAACCCAGCATGCCCTGCAACTTCCTTTTTGCGGCAACGTACCAAATAAGAGTCAGGTAAACTGGGGAGTGATCATCATTTATAAACAAGAGAAGTAATAGAGATTTTAACTTTTGGATTGCCTGTTTAGCATCCTTATTACTTGTTTACCAGATAAAAGTTGAGTTCTCAATCTCGACTGACTCCATACCAGTGAATTTTTAGGACTAATACTCAGGCAATTCTGAACTGTGTAATGTTCTGCAAACCTACAAGGTGCATTTGAGTCTAAAGAATACAGCGGTTGAACTTCTTCTGGGCCTGCTCGTTAGTTTTCTAGTCAGTGAGTAATTAAACATGTAACGTTTGAGGGCTTGTTTCCACTGTTGCGACGCGATTTCGCCGGCATTCCGACGCTTGTAAAAACGCATGCGTTTCCGCATGCGTTTTTACCCGCGATTTCGCGTGCGATTTCGCATGGCAGGGTGCCATGCGAAATTAACCATGACACTGCCAGGGCAAAATAAAATTGAAAAAGGTGCGAAATCGCACGCGAAATCGCAGGTAAAAACGCATGTAACAAACGCATGCGTTTTTACTATTAAATACATTAGCGGCGATTCGCATGCATTCCACTCGCAGGCAAATTCGTTGGCTCTTTTGTGCGTTTTTTTACCGCTGAAAAAAACGCACCTCAACAACGCTACAGTGGAAACAGGCCCATCCACTTGCATTACATGTGCGAATCCGCATGTGTTGGACACATGCGGATTCGCGATAGTGGAAACGAGCCCTAACACGCACCGCTGAGTGTTCTTCTTTTCCTGGAAGCTTGTATGTCCTTATTTCTGGAGCAGTTGGGGAAACTGGGCCTGAGCTTCCACAGAGGAAAGCATGGCAGCGGCCTAAGGACTCAAGCTTATTAGGGGGCTCGTAAGTCAGGGATTGCGGAGGTCACAACAACCTTACTGCTTACTGGACACCTGAAGGGAGAGGGATATGGAGGCGGACATGTTTATTTCCTATTAAACAATGCACATTGCCTGGCTGTCCTGCTCATCCTCTGCCTCTAATACATTTAGCCATAACCCCTGAACAAGCATGCAGATTAGGTGCTCTGAAGTGTGACTGGATTAGCAGCATGCTTGTTTCTGGTGTGTGATTCAGACACTACTGCTGCCAAAGTGATCAGCAGGACTGTCAGATAACTGGTATTGCTTAACAGGAAAGAAATATGGCAGCCTCCATATCCCTCTCGCTTTAGGTCAGTGCAGAGTACTGATTCTCACGTTTATTTTTATTCCCCATTGTACCGGTGGCTGGATAGTGTAATGGTTAAGGGCTCTGCCTCTGACACAGGAGACCAGGGTTCAAGTCCTGGCTCTGCCTGTTCAGTAAGCTGCACCTATTCAGTAAGGAGGTCTTTGGGCAAGACTCCCTAACACTGCTACTGCCTACTGAGTGCGCTCTAGTGGCTGCCTCGCAAGCGCTTTGAGTCCGACAGGAGAAAAGCGCTATACAAAAAAAAAATTATTATTAGAAGGAATTATTACTTAAATGATGATGTACATGTGGAGGGAGGCGCTAGATGGATGTTGCCTGACTGGAATTGGAACCAGACATGTTGTCAGCCTACAGGCAAACGGCGTGTTCTGTAGCAATTTGTGTGTGTGTGTGGGGGGGGGGAGGGGGGGCGGAGAGCTGACTGAGTAGCGCAGATGTAATGCCATGTGGTGTGGGCGAGAAAAAGATAACTGGCTGTCATTTGGCCAAATTGATCGCCTGGCAGATCGCTGGTGGGGTGGTGGTCAGGAGGCTGCAGTACACAAACCGGAATATCGGCTGTGATTATTGGCCGCCTTAAAGAGGAACTCCAGTTACAATGTAATGAAAAAAGTCCATTTTATACATAATTGTAAAAATTAGTCAGTGTTTGCCCATTGTAAAATCTTTCCTCTCCCTGATTTACATGGCCAATTATCACATGGTGACATTTTTACTGCAGGTGATGTCACTGGAAGGAGATGCTGCTTGCTTTTTGGGCATTTGGAACAGCTGTTATTTGCCACAATGCAACAAGGCTCCCACAGTGTGATGTCAGAACCCTGGTGATGACATCACACTGTGGGAGGGGTTTTACCACAATATCAGCCATACAGCGCCCCCTGATGGTCTGTTTGTGAAAAGGAAAAGATTTCTGATGGGAAAGGGGGTATCAGCTACCGATTGAGATGAAGTTCAATTCTTGGTCATAGCTTCTCTTTAAATCTAGCATATGTACAGCATCCGTTATGCTACGTACACACATGCGACAACGATCGTTTGTTAAGAACGACGAACGAACTTTTAATTGATGAAAGAACGACCTAAGTAAAGGTAGTTTTAAAATGTAACGATCTGATCGTTAGAACGAACGTTACATCACAGAAAGCAACTATTGCGCCTGCGCATAAAAATGAGAAGTTCCATGGAGAAATAGTGAAATGCGCATGGCAAGCCTAGTACGAACGATCGTTTCCAACGATGTACTACTTTTGCAAACGATCGTTGGTTAAAATCCGCCGAGACAGAACTTTCTTTTGTAGCGATTTGGCTCGTTCGTCGTTTGCCTTAATAGTCGGTGGTTCGTTTTTTGTAACGATCGTCGTTGGTAAAGATCGGGGAACGATCGTTACAAACGACTATAGTCGCATTTGTGTACGCACCTTTAGGCACCACAATAAGTGCAAACCTGATTGCTGCTGGACGCAGGCTGCCCTGCTGTGTAGTATTTGCCTCTGTTGCACAATATTGGCTGCTGAGTTACAGATTCTATAATGAACTTTGACTATTTGGCTGTTTGTTGGGATTTGTATGTTTGTTTGTTTTTTGTATTTGGGACTTGTGTGTTTTTCGCATCTCTTGTGATTTTGTGGATTTAAAACTGACTCTATCCAGTCTGCAAGGTCCTCACCCCTAAGGCAGCGCGCTAATCGATTATAATTATATAACGAGCTTGCTTCAAGTCATTATACAATTACAGCTTGTTTACCGACGGCTCTGCCGGCTTCTCAGCCAGAGAGGAAATATTGTGATTGCTGCAATTAGGCAAAGATCAGACCTCCGAAAACCGCCCAATTTCCACCGGAGAATGCCCTGGAAAAAAAAAATCCCAAATTAAAAAAGCCTTTATTATAATTATTATTGTTCCCTGATAAGTTCAGCACAACTTACAAAGCTCAATCACGATTGTTTTCGGGTAACGATTTATCGCGGCGAGTATTCCAGAATGATAATACACATTTTTGCGGCTACTTTCTGATATGCGTTTTCATTGAGAATACGTTGGATTTTCACAATGAAGTCTTTTTTAAAATTCAAAATGTCATTTTTCGATCTGAAACACCCGAAATAGAAAATAGAACTGACCTGAACTCTATTCTTGTACAGTCAGCAGAAACTTTCCACGCTTTGATGGAACCTTCAAAATCTTGAATTGATTCATAATTCACTAGCATTATTGGTTTATTAAACACCAAAATCAATAAATGTATGTATGGCCACATAGATTTAGGTTAGGTTTTCAGGGACCTATTCCCCCCCCCCCCCCCCCCATCTCCCCCTACAGGCCTGGATAGTACACAGAGCTCCCAACTGTCCCTCTTTCCTCCCCATTTGTCCCTCTTTCAGGATAGTCCCGCTTTCTATGTAAATATATATATTTCTCTGCTAAAAATGTGTTTGACTCTAAACTTTGTCTATCCTTTAAATTGATATATTATTAATTTTAAAATGTTAATATGAATCAGGATAGAAAGGACCAGTGTGGTTTGGATTATAAAACAACATATTTCTCTTTATGGTATGTGTGACAGGGGCGTGACTTAAGTGTGTCTCTTTCTCATCTAAATAAGTTAGGAGATAGGAGTACGCAGTGTGACCAGGGAAGTAAAGCCTCATCTACACCGTACAATTTTCTGTCAGATCGGATCTATTACATAGTTTCCAACCGGTCCAATCGGATTACGTTAGATTTTCGGTACTTATCAAAGCAGAAGCGATCAGAAAATTGATCTGACACAATTTGGACGTCTACACACAGTGCAATTTCTTATTAGATCCATCTATCTGATGAAGAATTGTACCATGTAGATGAGGCTAAACAAGCATATTTTATGCAGAGAGTACCTGCACAGAAGTACAGAAGAACGACAGACCTAAAGCTGCCAATACAATACAATTCTGCCAATTTATCAATTGTTCTGGGATTGAGCGCTGTACAGACGTGTGTGTACAGTGTGTGTGTGTGTGTACAGTGTGTGTGTACAGTGTGTGTGTGTGTGTGTGTGTGTGTGTGTGTGTGTGTGGAGAGGGTTAATTGGGGAGCAGAGAAGGGGCAGTGCGGAGGGGGGGTGTAACACAAACTCTATGTACTTGACCTTCGCTTCTCGTATATCGATCTGCCGTGGTTGGTCACTGAATGATATTCATCATTCGCTGTATATGCCAGATTGCCAACTGAGGCAGTTAGGAACGATTGTATCAATCAAGGATGATCTTGTTTGTATGTACATGGCTTTAGGCCCAGCATCTGGATTGTGGCTGTTGAGAGCTCTATACTCCCTCCCTGTCTGAGCAGATCACATCTGGGCCTTGTACACACCTGGGATAAAAGTCGTTTGAAATGTCCGAATGACCGATTCCTCCCTGCGTTACTCCCTCCATTGTACGCCACTGCTGGAGTCTCATTGGCTGTCTCCAGGTTTATATTTGAGCATTCTATAAATGACTGTGGACTGATGTGTTGTAGCCGGCCTGGCTTGTGCCGGGATAGAATAATGGCAGAGGTTGGAGCTGCGACATGCTTTCATTGCGATTGCCTCGGAGCTGCGATATGAGGTAATGTGGTGTTTTGGATCGGCGTTCCTCTGGGACTTCAGCGGTTTTGAATTCAGTGATATTGACTCAGTTCCTTCCGCTAACGAGATCTGGTGTCTGATTAATCCTTAGATGATCTCCCCTGAGATTCCTCGCATCAACTGAAACTCTCCACCGCCGATCTGTGCTGGAAACTCCATTGCTGCGTCCTCAGACCGATCCAGCCCACCGCTGCATCCTCAGACCGATCCAGCCCACTGCTGCGTCCTCAGACCGATCCAGCCCACTGCTGCGTTCTCAGGCCGATCCACCCCGCCGCTGCGTTCTCAGGCCGATCCACTCCGCCGCTGCGTCCTCAGGCCGATCCAGCCCACCGCTGCGTCCTCAGACCGATCCAGCCCACCGCTGCGTCCTCAGGCCGATCCAGCCCACTGCTGCGTCCTCAGGCCGATCCAGCCCACCGCTGCGTCCTCAGGCCGGTCCACGGCGCCGCTGCGTCCTCAGGCCGGTCCACGGCGCCGCTGCGTCCTCAGGCCGGTCCACGGCGCCGCTGCGTCCTCAGGCCGGTCCACGGCGCCGCTGCGTCCTCAGGCCGATCCACCCCGCCGCTGCGTCCTCAGGCCGATCCACCCCGCCGCTGCGTCCCAGGAAAGTTGAGAAACCATAAATAAGAATGACGATAAATTGGGCTGTATTGACTCCAGATGGGAGATGAGCAGGTTGTCCAATCTCCGCTGAGCTGGGGGCCCATGAGGACCGGCGATTTCCAGCGACTGACTCTGTTCTAGAACAACATGAAGTTTTGAGGTTGACTGGAGGTCAAAATCTGATAGGAAATAGTTTAAAAAAAACAAAACACCAAAATCTTAGGCGTATGTTCAGTCTCTGAATCTTTTAAATCAACAAATTGACAATCTACCATACACCATTCAACCTTCAGAAAAAAGTGATCCGAAAATTCTCCTCTTCCTATCGACTTGTTTCGAAAAGAAAAAAACGGACATTTGATCAGATTTCTTGGTTGAATAACCATAAAATATTTACATTTTACACCCAGCAGTCGTGCAGCCCCAGTGCGCAGATCCGCACCTCCCTCTCACCTGTTTCTTAAAGTGGACCCAATCCAAACATTTTTTTAATTAAAAATATTTAGTTGCACCACTCTGACACATACAAAGATAAATAAACACTCCTTCAAGCCTATGATCGTTTCAGGGCATGCTTTTCACCCTTCTCTTTGCATAGCTAGGATTATACTGGGGGCAGCCATTAGCAATTCCTCCATTGCCGGACACCATCTACTCCACCAGTTTGCCGGAAAAATCCCGGCAATTTGAAAGGAAGGGAGGGGTTCCTCCAATAAATGTAAAATATTTTATATTTGTCATCATGCAGCTGAAAAAAGGTTGCTATTTATTATTATAATTTAGAAAATAGATTTTATTTCTGAAATCTTGTATTTTTAATTTGGGTCCACTTTAAGTTTGCAGAACGTCGACGTTTTTTCCCAAAACATTTTTAATGCCTAATTAATTTAAAGTAATGTTCTTGCGAATGCAAATTTGGGCCCTTCCACAACCTACAATATCCCCGTATTGCAACATGATGCAATGATATTCCTATAGGGCTTTATACATCCATTGCAGTGGGGTGGCTTCCGACAGTAACCTGCAGCATGCTGTGCGCTAACCGGGTAGCGTGCGTGTTTACAGTGAGGGTGAAGCATACTGTCATTGTACTGTATGCCTTACTGTAATGCTCTTCAGCTACGTTGCATTGCGATCTGATCACGGCACTGCCGACTCTCTCTCAGAGGGCCCTTAAAGCACACCTGAAGTGAAAGGAATATGGAGGCTGCCATAGTTACTTCCTTTTAAACAATGCAGATTGCCTGGCTGTCCTGCTGATCCTCTGCCTCTAATACATTTAGCCACAGCCCCTGAACAAGCATGCAGCAGATCAGGTGCTCTGAAGTATGACTAGATTAGTTTAATGCTTGTTTCAGGTGTGATTCAGATACTGCTGCAGCCAAATAGATCAGCAGGAGAGCCAGGCAACTGGTATTGTTTAACAGGAAATAAACATGGCAGCCAGCCTGCATATACCTCTCATTTCAGGTTCCCTTTAAATAAAATCCTCTGCCGTGGCAGAGGAAAAGGTTGTATAAACTCACCCGACCTCTTGTGTCTGAGAGCGCCTGTCTCACCTTTATTATTCTTATATATAAAAAGAGAATTGGTTTCCAGTGAGGGCAGCAGAGTGGGCAGTAATGGGTAATCTCTGATCTCATCTGAGCGCTGGCCTCCTCGCTAATACAGCCATCCCTCATGTCGCCGCTCGCCACTTCCTGCGGCCGGGTAATGGCGTGAGAGTCATTAAACGGTTATCAAACACCTGTCTGAGGCGATTATCCTCAGCGGGTCAATATTGACTCTCTCCATCCATCCGTTTCCAAACGTCAAACATGGCCGCTATCGTGCCCTTGTGTGCTGATCTGCCTGTTTACACGGGATAAAAATAAGAATGCTCGTGTGACACCGGAGAGCTATTATGAGCTTTGTACACACATCCAATCATGACCGGCCAATTTCACCCCCTCCATGTAGCGCAAGGCCAGAGGATTGTGGTTCCAAAATTCTTATTGAACATCTCAAATGTAAAAAAGTTAGAGGAACTCCAGTGAAAATGTTTTGTTTTCAAGACATTTTATTGTTGGGTATTCCTAACTTATAACTAAATCAAACTGGTGTATCTGTTACTCTGGTAATCTTACAGTGAAAATAATGTAATGAACAAAAGTGCTTAATTTTTACAATAATTATGTATAAATGATTGATTTAGTCAGTGTTTGTAAAATCTTTCCTCTCCCTGATTTACATTCTGACATTTAATCACATGGTGACATTTTCACTGCTGGCAGGTGATGTCTCTGGAAGGAGATGCTGTTGCTGTTTTGGCAGTTGTAAACAGCTGTTATTTCCCACAATGCAACGAGGTTCATAGACTGGAAACTGTCAGGACCATGGTCCTGACATCACACTGTGGGAGGGGTTTCACCACAATATCAGCCATACAGCGCCCCCTGATGATCCGTTTATGAAAAGGAAAAGATTTCTCATGTAAAAGGAGGCATCAGCTACTGATTGGGATGAAGTTCAATTCTTGGTTACGGTTTCTCTCTAAACTATCGTACAAGTGTGCCTACTTGGAAGGACATTATGATGCGTCACATGCAGGGGAGCGGTGATATGGTCTGTAAACATCGGCACAGGGGCGGAACTGCAAATCATGGGTCCCCCCAGCAAAACTTCCATAGGGGCCCCCCAATGGTAACATCCCTGGTGCCCCTCACAGCCTGGGGGCCCATCTCGCAAGGGTCATAAAATAACTGTGGACATTGTGGCTACACTTGTTATGGGTGTGAGGATTACAAACACCTGATCTGAAGGAGGGGTCTCTTTATCATAGGGACTGAAATAGTACCTGTTTTCCCGAAAATAACACACTGTCTTATATTAATTTTAGCTCCAAAAGATGTTCTAGGGCTTATTTTCAGAGGATGTCTTATTTTGGGGGAAACACTGGTAGTTTTTCCTATACAAAATGTATATACTGCATGTCATGCTGAAACACAAGCAGCATACACAGAGCTTGTGGTTTGCAGATATTGGCTTTCATGATTCTGCTGATCATGTGGGTAATGCTGGGGATACACGGTACGTTTCTGTACCGTGTATCGACCAGCTGATAATATTCAGCTAGCCCAATCATGCCGCTCGACTCCCGCCCGCTCGATCCCCGCCGGCGGACAATGGCAGGGAATCCAGCGCCGATAAGGAAGCGGGGGCGAGCGGTAATTGATGAGCGGGGACGCGGCTGGGGTTGATCCGGTGGCTAATCGACCAGTGTGTTCCCGGCATAAGAGTATGTTTCTTGCAGGCAGAGAACTCTGTCAGGCCCCCCAGAGCTATGATAGGATAAGCTGTGTGTCCTGGGAAGAGGTGAAGTGCTGCTGATGCTTATCAGGACAGCAGGGGCGTAGCTTGGGGTGGGCGGGGTAGGACACGTGCCCCCGGGCACTGGGTCCCTAGGGGCGCCCAGCCGTGACCTGTGGGGTTTTTTCCCCCAGCGGGAGCGCAGAGAAGAGGGAGAGCTGTGGACACAGCCGTGGGGAAGGGGGGAAGTCTTCACCCCCCCCCCCCTTCCCTCACCTTAGGGCTCACCCTCTCTCTCGCTCCCCCTGCAGATATGGGCGGCAGAACACTTGCTCCATCCGCGCGGAGTAGACAGATCTGTGCTCCGCTAATCTGGTCCAGCTCTGTCTTCTCTGCGCGACCTTTTACACCACTGCTAAGGTCCTGTATATTTGGCCCCACCAATTACCACGCCCACATTCTGTTGCATGACCATGACCCTTTTTTGGCGGGTCCCTCCTTACAGGGCGCATTAATAGTCTTTGTCCCCGGGCACTTAAAGCCCTAGCTACACCTCTGCAGGACAGATCAGGAGGGCTGGCTCCAACAAAAACACACATTGCCTGACACATATACAGGACTGTAGAACTCACATTATACTGCTGCTCTCCTGTATCCAGGCTTTGTATTCAGCGTGACTTGCTGGAGTCATGTGGGCTGCTGCCAGGTAGGGCTTACATTCAGAGGATGTCTTATATCTCAAGCATGCTAGGAATTCCTGCTAGGGCTTATTCTCAGGGGATGTCTTACTTTTAGGGGAAACACGGTAGTTGGTGCCCCCCACTGCTCGGGGTCCTCCTGCGGTCCCAGGGGCTGTTCCCCTCTAGTTACCCCCCCAATGGCACAAAGACAACTTAAGCAGCTAACAAGCTTCTTGCACTGGAGAGGTTCAGGTCATCCGTATGGACTTGTACAACCAACATGGTAAACAAATCGGTATAAACTGGTCAGATTCTTTGGCTCGAAGGGAAGTGGCGCCACAAACCTGCAGTCCTGAAAAGGGGTTGGTAGAAACCGAAGGGAAGTTCAACGTTGAGAAGAAGATTAAGAACATTGATCCTGTTCCATTCTGTTCAATTGATGGATTCTAACAGATAATTTGGCAATTTCCAACAATTTACTCAATCAGACAGGATGGAAAAAAATTGGTCCGTCACAAGGTTATCGGCTGCTGTTCACATGATTTCGATCAACATAGAATCAAGTTTTGGTTTCAGAGCACAAAAATGCTTTCAGATGAATTTGTGAAGGAGAAATCGCCAGGATCGCGTGTGTGTGTGTGGGGGGGGGGGGGGGGGGGGCTAGTCGGGTGTTGAGAATCGCCCAATAAATTCCATCGCTTCATCACCTCTGGAGCTCTCCCAGCCGCACTATAGGAAGATTTACATCTATGGCAGAAGCTCCCCGCCCGCTCTCTTGTCTTTCAGTGTTCTAGTGCGAGGATGGGCCGGATCATGGTCTCGCACATCCAATTGTACCACCTCCACATAGTATGAGAGTTTACCGACACAACCGCAGACCTGCAAATACGGCGCCGGGAGACTTGGGGGGGCGGGCGCAGGATACAGCTGATAAACGGCTCACCTGCACAAGTCCCGGCGGTGCGAATCACTATTCCCTCTCCAGGCCGCCATGGACTGGGATTGCGAATGCATGATTTTAGAAAAAAAAAGAGGCAATTTGACCGCTGGCAATTTCGCTTCCACCGGCACTGGCAGTCGGCCGTGGCCATTTTCCATTTCTGCCTCCACTGGGCCTCATTCACAATCGCCACACCGACATGACAACCTCCATCCTCCGGCCAGTCTGTCCTGCTGAGTCCGTGCTGCAGAAATGAATACTATAGTAATTATAGTAACGACCTTTGCAAGGAGCGGCAGCGGGGGATGGGCGGTTTATTAGCTCACCTATGGTGGTCAATCTCTGATACAAATAACAAACCGCTGGCTCCTCGCACTGGGAAACTATCCTGGTGATAATAAATACAGGAGATAATGAAGAGACAAGAGAGTGGATGGGGAGCTTCTGCCATAGATGTAAATCTTCCTATAGTGCGGCTGGGAGAGCTCCAGAAGTATGAGGTATGAATAGCGTATGGCCGGCTTCCCAGATGGCTATCGTCCCATTTCCCTTCTTGGCGAATGGCGTCTATAAGCGAGAAAAAAGTCGCCTGTTTTACCAACCGCACATCTCTGCCCTAAAGTGGACCTGAACTCTCGCACAGGACAGAAGGGAAACGCAGAGAAATGCACCCTGTATGTATTTAGAGAGTTTAGTCTGTCTAATCCCCCCTCGTCTGCGAATAATCACAAGTTGTGATTTGATCTCTCAGCTGTGTCAACTCCTGCCACGGAATAGCAGCTAATTGGCAAGTACAGGATGCTACCCCTATGTCTGCTTCCATGAAAGCAGGAAGCAGACATGCTGCAGATTCATTGCAGGATTTGTATCAGCTGTAACAAAGAAATGTTTTTCTTTAAAGATTATGCTGTTGCTTATCTTTAAGAGCAGAGAGAAAGTTGTGAGTTTAAGTTCACTTTAATTATGCAGCCGATATCAGACACACAGGCAGCATATACAGATAGCATTACCTAGACAACAGAGGAGATGGATTGCTCTAAAGGTACCCATACATTTATCGATTTTTCCATCGAGTGATGAAGCGATTGACTTTATTGGGCGATTAGCACCCTAAGCCCCCCCCCCCCCCCCCCACCCACCCACCCGCACGCTGCAACCGAGATCCTGGCAATGTCTCCTCCACTAATTGATCTGAACAATGTTGCGTCTTTGTGCTCTGAAATCAAAAATAGATTCTGTGTTGATTAAAATAATATGAACAGCAGCAGATTCGCCTGTGATTGACTACTCGGTTCCCATCACGTCCGGTTGAGTCAATTGGTGGAATCGAACAGATAATCTGGCAATTTCCATCGATCGAGCAGAATGTGGAACTTAATCAATTCTCTCCTGATCCGATAAAATGATTGCATCAAATGGTCGATTGGACAGGAAAATCGAGTAATGTATGCGTACCTTAGAGATGCCCATTAATGGTACAATACCTTCTTTAGATGCAATCATTCAATTTTTACAATTTACATGTACAGAAAGTATTAATTACACAAGGTGGAAAAATCTAGGTCCGTCAGGGGGCGGGGCAGTCACGATGGTCCCTCAGGGGGCGTGGCAGTCACAGTGGTCCATCAGGGGGTGGGGCAGTCACGATGGTCAGTCAGGGGTGGGGTGGTTGTGATGGTCAGACAGGGGGCGGGGCAGTCACGATGGTCAGTCAGGGGGCGGGGCAGTCACGATGGTCAGTCAGGGGCGGGGCGGTTGTGATGGTCAGTAAGGGGGCGGTTGTGATGGTCAGTAAGGGGGCGGGGCAGTTGCGGTGATCGGTCAGTCAGGGGTTAGGGCAGTCATGATGGTCGGTCAGTCAGGAGTGAGGCAATAGTGTTGGTTGGTCAGTAAGGGGGCGGTTGTGATGGTCAGTAAGGGGGCGGGGCAGTTGTAATGGTCAGTAAGGGGGCGAGGCAGTTGCGGGGATCGGTCAGTCAGGGGTCAGGGCAGTCATGATGGTCGGTCAGTCAGGAGTGAGGCAATAGTGTTGGTTGGTCAGTAAGGGGGCGGTTGTGATGGTCAGTAAGGGGGCGGGCAGTTGTAATGGTCAGTAAGGGGGCGAGGCAGTTGCGGGGATCGGTCAGTCAGGGGTCAGGGCAGTCATGATGGTCGGTCAGTCAGGAGTGAGGCAGTAGTGTTGGTTGGTCAGTCAGGGGCGGGGCAGTCTCGATGGTCAGTCAGGAGTGGGGCTGTTGCGTTGGTCAGTCAGGGGTGGGGCAGTCACTGTGGTCAGTAAGAGGCGGGGTCAAAGCCGGCCTTAGAGTACGAGGGACCTAGGGCGAGTGTCATATGCGGGGCCTAGAGGCATAAGTGAAGGCCATGTACCGTACCACCACAGTCACTGGCTTGTCCACCTCTAAAGCAGTATGCCTTATTATTGTTTAAAAACTTGTTAAAGGCTCCTAAGCCAACCAATACAGGAACAATTACAATACGTAATGTAATCAAACTGTACCTGTCCTAGCTCCCCAGCCAGCCTCTACCTATCCCTAGCTCCCCAGCCAGCCTCTACCTATCCCTAGCTCCCCAGCCAGCCTCTACCTATCCCTAGCTCCCCAGCCAGCCTCTACCTATCCCTAGCTCCCCAGCCAGCCTCTACCTATCCCTATCTCCCCAGCCAGCCTCTACCTGTCCCTAGCTCCCCAGCCAGCCTCTACCTGTCCCTAGCTCCCCAGCCAGCCTCTACCTGTCCCTAGCTCCCCAGCCAGCCTCTACCTGTCCCTAGCTCCCCAGCCAGCCTCTACCTGTCCCTAGCTCCCCAGCCAGCCTCTACCTGTCCCTAGCTCCCCAGCCAGCCTCTACCTGTCCCTAGCTCCCCAGCCAGCCTCTACCTGTCCCTAGCTCCCCAGCCAGCCTCTACCTGTCCCTAGCTCCCCAGCCAGCCTCTACCTGTCCCTAGCTCCCCAGCCAGCCTCTACCTGTCCCTAGCTCCCCAGCCAGCCTCTACCTGTCCCTAGCTCCCCAGCCAGCCTCTACCTGTCCCTAGCTCCCCAGCCAGCCTCTACCTGTCCCTAGCTCCCCAGCCAGCCTCTACCTGTCCCTAGCTCCCCAGCCAGCCTCTACCTGTCCCTAGCTCCCCAGCCAGCCTCTACCTGTCCCTAGCTCCCCAGCCAGCCTCTACCTATCCCTAGCTCCCCAGCCAGTCTCTACCTATCCCTAGCTCCCCATGAAACCTAGCACCAATTCCCAGCAAGTTTGGAAGCTCCAGCCTGAGCCCCCTCTAGCTAGACTTCTGTAGACCTTTCCTTCACCACCTCCAAAATGAGCATGGTATGGCGGGCATGACATGCGGGGCCCTCTTCATGTGCGGGGCCTGATTGCCACCCCCAAAGGCCGCCTCTGGGCGGGGTAGTTGCGGTGGTCAGTCAGGGGCGGGGCACTCACAGTGGTCAGTCAGGGGCGGGGCAGTCGCGGTGGTCAGTCAGGGGCGGGGCTGTTGGGTTGGTTCAGTCAGGGGCGGGGCAGTCATGGTGGTCAGTAAGGGGCGGGGCAGTAGCGGTGGTCAGTCAGAGGCGGTCTAGTTGCGGTGGTCAGTCAGAGGCGGGGTAGTCACGGTGGTCAGTCAGGGGCGGGGCAGTCACAGTGGTCGGTCAGTGAGGGGCAGGGCAGTCACGGTGGTCAGTGAGGGGCAGGGCAGTCACGATGGTCAGTGAGGGGCAGGGCAGTCACGGTGGTTAGTCAGGGGCGGGGCGGTAACGATGGTCGGTTAGTCAGGGGTGAGGCGGTAGCAGTGGTCGATCCGTGGGCCGTAGCGTTGTACTGCATCAAACTTTGTAATGCTGAAGTTTGATTTTTTTTTTTTTTTTTTTTTTTTTTATCCATCTAGTGAAGATTGATGTACTGTGTGTGGTATTGGAGGGGAGCTGATTGTCATGTCAGGTGGTGATCAATAAGTGTATGGCCAGCTTTACTCTGCAACTAACACCAGAGAAGCAGGAATCTGAGTCACACCGGAGGAGGGAGGACAGGCATACGCAGCAGCTGTTCTGCATATAATGAATATCATGCTATCGGATTGCACTACGGTCACACACAGAGCAATGCTGCCCCCTTTCTGTGGCCGGAGACGCCGCTCGTTGGACACGGAACGCGCTTCAGCGCTCTTCATTGCAGATATCTGCTGGCCGCCCTTCTGGAAATATTGCAGACACCCCTTTACTGGCCGCAGAAATGCTTGAAAACGAGAGATAGATTGGAGGCACTGGAGCGTGGATGCCGTCATCCGTCTGGTAAATCCGTATTTCAGCAAAACGATATTTCCCGCCCTTCATCGAATGATCGGATACTGGCTACATGACAAACATTCCTGCTTTAAGAAGTATTATTCCCACGATGAAAAACAATCCAGCTGAAGGAGTTAAAGAGAAACTCCAACCAAGAATTGAACTTTATCCCAATCAGTAGCTGATACCCCCTTTTACATGAGAAATACAATGATTTTCACAAACAGACCATCAGGGGGCGCTGTGTGACTAATTTTGTGCTGAAATCCCTCCCACAAGAGGCTCTGAATACCACGGTACTCTGGGCAAACTGCCACAATGTAACAATGTTCACAGACAGGAAATGGCTGTTTAAAGCTGTCTGTAACAGCCAGAGCAGCTAGAAACAGCTACATAACCTGCCCACAGTAACAATGTCACCATGTAATACATGTCAGAATGTGAATCTGGGAGAGGAAAGATTTTACAATGGGCAAACACTGACTAAATCATTTATACATAATTATTGTAAAAATGAAGCACTTTTTTTTATTAAATTATTTTCACTGGAGTTCCTCTTTAACATCAGGCCAAGTGGGCGGAGATTAAGACAACTGATGCTGAGAATACACGATTAGTTTTTTCGGCAGATTGACTTTCCAATCGTTTTTATGATTGATTTTCATTAACTTCTGTGAAAAAATTGATCAGAAAAACGATCAAAATCTGATCGGACATGTCGGAAATTATCTGTCAAGCCATCTATCTGCCAAAAAAAACTAATTGTGTATTCCCAGCATGAATTTAGTGATATGGAGGCTGCCATATTTATTTCCTTTTAAGCAATACCAGTTGCCTGGCCATCCTACTGATCCTCTGCCTCTAATACATTCAGCCACAGCCCCTGAACAAGCATGCAGATCAGGTGCTCTGACTGAAGTGTGGATGGATTAGCTGCATGCTGGTTTCAGGTGTGTGATTCAGACACTACTGCAGCCAAAGAGATCAGCAGGGCTGCCAGGCAACTGGTATTATTTTATAAGAAATAAATATATCTGCCTCCATATACCTCTCACTTCAGTTGTCCTTTAAGCTTGGATTGCACAGATGATACTAAGGCGGATGGGTATAGACTTGGGTTGTCTGAGCAGATGACAGCGGCCTGTTCTGCAGGTCTGTGCTACAGGAAACTGATCTCGCTGTCATGTCTTGAGAAGTGCAGTGTTACTAGCCTCTGCCTCCTCTAGGGGGAGTCGCAGCGACCTTGAGGCCTCAGGCGTCTGCCCACATTGCCTCCCCTTGAACATCGGCACTTATGTTCATTGTATGTGAAGGTTGCAGGCTTGCTATGCGACTGATGCTGGAGGCAGTTTCCATGGTAACCATCCAAGAGAACAGATCGCAACATTGTAACACTTCTAAGCGTTTGCTGTGATTTCAGGAAGTAATCGCTTTTTCCCCATCCTGGGTAACTCCGTCGCGACTGAGGGACCCACATCTGCTTCGCGCCGGCCGGCCCGAATATATCAGAGAGGAAACGGCGTCTGGGATCCGGCGCTGGTGGCTTAGAGCGCCTTTCTGCCCCTCCGCACCGATGAACGCATTAAATATAATCCGTTTATGGTCGCCGGCTCCTCCAGATAAAGTCTCTGAGCCTTATTAAATATTAACAATAGGGAGAAACGCAGATTGTAGCAGGAAAACGATGCTGGGAGACCTTACCAAAAACGCCATTTATCCTGGTTATATATTTATTCTGAAATGTGTCATCGAGTTTTATAAATTCATGCTGAATAAACATGCGTCTGTCCTGATCCCTCCTCCATCCCCCAAATCGCTCAATTCACACTTCACTGCTATGTCAGAATCAAGAGAACACGCATATTCCTAATTACCTGAAATACTGTACATACTGGAGGCAGCAGAGATCTGCACACACTGCAGCTGGTTTACTATCAGCACAGGCACAGAGTAACAGCTTATACTGTACATACTGGAGGTAGCAGAGATCCACACACACTGCAGCTGGTTTACTATCAGTACAGGCACAGAGTAACAGCTTATACTGTACATACTGGAGGCAGCAGGGATCAGCACACACTGCAGCTAGTATACTATCAGTACAGGCACAGAGTAACAGCTTATACCGTACATACTGGAGGCAGCAGGGATCAGCTCACACTGCAGCTAGTTTACTATCAGTACAGGCACAGAGTAACAGCTTATTACTGTACATACTGAAGGTAGCAGTAAACTAGCTGCAGTGTGTGTTGATCTCTGCTACCTTCAGTATGTACAGTAATAAGCTGTTACTCAGTGCCTGTGCTGATAGTAACCTAGCTGCAGTGTGTGCTGATCTTTGCTGCCTCCAGAATGTACAGTATAAGCTGTTACTCTGTGCCTGTACTGATAGTAAACTAGCTGCAGCGTGTGTTGATCTCTATCAGTACAGGCACAGAGTAACCACTTATACTGTACATTCTGGAGGCAGCAAAGATCAGCACACACTGCAGCTAGTTTACTATCAGTACAGGCACAGAGTAATGACCTATACTGTACATACTGGAGGTAGCAGAGGACAGCACACACTGCAGCTACATTACTATCCGTACTGGCACAGAGTAACAGCTTATACTGGAGGCAGCAGAGATCAGCACACGCTGCAGCTAGTTTACTATCAGTACAGGCACAGAGTAGCCGCTTATACTGTACATACTGGAGTTAGCAGAGATCAGCACACGCTGCAGCCAGTTTACTATCAGTACAGGCACAGAGTAACAGCTTATACTGTACAT